>NC_067477.1:23415441-23615441 GCF_947179515.1 Apodemus sylvaticus
GAATACATTTGTGGGAACTATGAGATAATTTCTTCTCAGAACACACTGCTCAGCTCTCTCACCTGACTCATTTCTTCCCACTTCCCAGTAGCATCCTCAATGCATTTTCTCAGGAAATGGTTTATTTGCCTGGCTGGAAACTCTCCCCTCTCAGGAACAATGCAGAAGTACAGAACTAAAGCAGTACAGAACTGATGTATCCCTGCAGGTGTCAGAACCCTCCCCTCCCCCACCCCTGCCCCAGAGTGAAGGACTTTGGAAGGAAAGAGATGGGGACAGGATTACCTTTAAAACTTTTATATAACGGGGAAAATTGGCTTAAGCCCCTTTTGCGGGCGTCTCTATCTATGCAAAATTACACGGTACAGCTGAAAAAGATGGCTACCAGTCGCTTTGGATTCGTAACAATTTTACTGTTATTAAGAGGTCTTTCTGTTTTCTGCTTTTTATTTTATGTATATGAATGTTTGCCTGCACATATGTCTATCTGTGCATGTCTGGTACCCGTGGAGGCCAGAAGAGGGTACAGATGTACTTGCTCTGGGGTTGGAGCCACAGGTGGTTGTGAGCAGTTATGTGGCTGCTGGGAGTTGAACCTGGGTCCTCTTCAAGAGCGACAGCCATTTATTCTTTCCCCACTTCTTGACTATGATTTTAAACAAACATTAATATATGTTTGTTTCCCTTGGGCACAGTTCTTGTTGTTGGACTGTGAATTAACAGTAGGGGCCAGAGAGATGGCTGGACGTTTAAGAGGACTTGATGCTCTGGGGAAGGACCCAGGCTCAGTTTCCATCATCATAGGGTGGATTACAGTCATCTACAACTCCAGTTCCAGGGCATCGTGAACCCTCTTCTGGTCGCCATGGTCACCAGGTACGCACATACTTCACTTAACCACACACAGGCAAAACATTCAGACACACAAAATAGAAATAAACCATCCGTGTATTGCTTAAGAGCATGGAAAGCTAATGCTGGGTCAGGATGTAGCTCAGTTGGTGGAAAGCTTACACAGCCTGCACAAAGTCTTGTGTTCGATGCCAGATACTGCATACAATGGGCTGTGGTAGCCCAGGCCTGGAATCCCAGCTGGCTTAGCAAAGGGAGCTGCAGGCGTTTACTGGTGGCCGGGGCGGCTAGTATTTGGTAATTGGCCATTAGTCATGAACGTGGTTATTATAGTCTTGGTTAAAACGTTTGTCTTTTTTTTTTTTTTTTTTTTTTTTTGGCGTGTGTGTGTGTGTGTGTGTGTGTGTGTGTGTTGAGCTATCCTCCACCTGAACAAAATATTGTAAATGGCCAACATGTCTATTCACAGAGATGGACAGAGTGATCCAATGGCAGAGGGAGTCAAGGAAGGCACAGTAGTGTAAACACAGAGAGGCCAAGCCTTTTCCTCCCGGTCAGTGTTCAGGCAATAGCTGCAGGCTCTCAGAATGAATCATGATTGGTACCAATAGCCGTCCTCAACTTTCCGCAGAGGAATCCAGACGCCCGTTATCAGAGCTCACACATCAGAGGTGTTTGTTTTTGGAAGCTGGTAGAAAGCTAAGATTGTACTGCTCGGCCGCGTGTCCTCCAAAATTGATTTTCTAAAGTCAGCTAAGAACAAGGGAGGCTTGGAGGCTTATTGAGGATCTCGTTGATATCAATTCCCCCTTCTCTGCTGGTTTTGTTTGGCATTTGTACAGCCATGTCAAACCCCACAAGCCCCAGTCATAACGGGCTCTTGGTCTATACACATTTCAGCCTTGTGGAGTAATCTGGCGTTTTAACGGCCAGGCTTCCTTCCGTGGGCCACGGGGCCACAGGTTGACGGCTCAGTGCTTGCGGCCTGTCTCTTTGTTGTGATCTGTACCTGTTTCAGGATGGCTGGCCTTTCCTCCCAGTTTTGCAGTCCTAACTTTTTTCCCAGGAGCAGCATGAGTACTCTCTGATGTTGGTGGATAGGTGGGCTCAGTCTGGACTGAGGTAACCATAAACCGCATCTTCCCGGAAACTCCCTAGAAACCGAGTCCCGCCCCAACTCAGAGTTGGAACATTTGCTTTTGCCCTTTGAGAAAAGGACCTCAGCTTGAGGTGGAAGCTGGAAATGGACTCTCATTGGTTCCTATTCCACAGGAGTCAGAGCATTCATTCAGCACGCCCCGCCCCTCCTTTTGCCCCTCCCTCTCTCACCCTTTCCTCCCTCTTTTCTTCTCCCTCCTGTACGTGGTGCGCATGTATATTTTCATGAGCATTTACAAGACCGGAGTTTCTTGGCTGAACTGGTATTTTTTTCCTTTTGTGACTTGTCCGTTCATTGGGATGTGGTTTTCTTTCTTTTTCTTTTTTTCTTTTTTCTTTCTTTCTTTCTTTCTTTCTTTCTTTCTTTCTTTCTTTCTTTCTTTCTTTCTTTCTTTCTTTTTTTTTTACGAGACAGGGTTTCTCTGTGTAGCCCTGGCTGTCCTAGAACTTACTCTGTAGACCAGGCTGGCCTTGAACTCAGAAATCCGCCTGCCTCTGCCTCCCAAGTGCTGGGATTAAAGGCATGTGCCACCACCGCCCAGCGGGATGTGTTTTTTTCTACCGACTTATATGTAGACTTTAATAAAGTTGCTGATTTATATATTTCCAAACTACTGCAAAATTCGCAATTTTATCTGTCTCCACCTTTTCTTTTGCATTGTTTGGAGCAACCTGTGTAGCATACACATTTTATATTTTATGTAGATAAATTTTTGACCTTTAGTGTGCTTGAGTTTTATGCTTAGGAAAGCCATTCCTGTCACTTAAAAAACAAACAACTATTCTACTGTAATTATTTTCTGTTTTTATTTGATACCTTTAAAAGGCTTAGATCTTTGCCTGGAATGTGGGTAATGTGTATTTTCTTCAAATAGATAATCAATTTCCCAAGTTTTAAAAACATGTGATCGATCTTAGCCTCTTTTCCTGTTGCTATGGTGACATCATATTCTGATCAAAGCAACTTGAGGGGGGGTAGGGAGGGTTTATTTTAGCTCACAGTTCAAGACATAATCCATCCCGTCTGTGAAGCTGAGGCAGCAGCTGCTTGAACCCGCTGGCGACATTGTCTCTGCTGACGAAGAAAGAGGATGAAAGAGGGCGATGAATGTGTGCTGTCTCCATTTTACACAGCTCAGAGTCTCCTGCCCAGGGGTGGTCCCACCCACGACTAAGACAGCAAGACGGCTCCCCCCCCCCACACACCAGCATTGTCCCCTGTAGTCTCCCAGGTGATTCCAGAGTTTGTCAAGTTGGCAATTAACATTAGCTCTCCCCGGAGCCTAGGAAAGCAGTCGTTTATTGTGTGTTCACCACAGCCTTCCTCTACTCACGTTAAACACCGTCCTTGTCATATCCTGAATTCTAGACTCCCTCTCCCCCTCTAGAGCCATCTTTTCTGCAGCATTAGTCCACTTTTGGTATTGTTTCCCATGTTTAGGTATCTGGTAGGGCTTCTTTAAAACACTGGATTGTCTTGTGCAATTATTTTGCCAGATGGAATTTAGGATCAGCTTTTAAAATTCCATAACAATTGGTTTTAATTGTTTGATAGATTGGCTGAAGATATTGTGACAGATTTGAATCCATAAGCAGAACTTAGATCACCCCTCTATTTGTTGACTCCTCCTGAGCAAGTGATAACTTTCCCTGGAGAAACCTTACACATATTCATTTGCTACCATTAGATATTTAAAAATACTCTCCATTGTTAGTCTGATTGTTTCTAATAGGCATCTCATTGATTAGTTCGAGAGTAAAGGAGAGCTATGATCCTAAAGGAAATGTGTTATGCTTGTATCCTGCTTACTTCTGATATTATCTTTGAGTTTTCAGTTGACTGCATTGGGTTTTCTAGGAAAACCATCAGATCCATATTATTTTTCTATCGGAAATATAATCGGAAGAACTAGATTCTCAACCAATTTTACTTTTTTAAGCTTCCATTTTTAGAATGGAAGAGTCTTATTTTATCTTTATTAATTACATTCTTAAACTTCCCTTTCATGTTCTCCTTTCTCATTTCTGAGTTCTGGAGTTAAGTGACTTACTAATTTGTTTGCAATTTTTAAATTACATTTATTTGTTTTTGTGTATGGATTAGGTATGTGGGACAGTACACGACCCGGTGTCACCTGTGAAGTTAGAGAACTTTTGGGACTCAATTCTCTCCTTCTCTGGAGTTAAACTCAGGCCAGCCAAGCTCAAACGAGGTCTGAGAAATGCTAGATTTACCCCCAAGCAGAGCCATCTTGTCAACCCCGCCAGGTTATTTGCTGAACGTCTGAGGTTTCAACTGGATTCCGCTCTGACTGTATGCCGTGGAGTGTATTTCACAGTCTTCTCATTTCTGTTCACCTCCGAGTCTGTCTTCAGCCATTCACAGCTTCCCTTTTTAACATTTCCAGCATAAATAGTATCACGCTAGAATTTTCTTCCTGAAATGGATTCTTTTCACTCACCGGTGAATCGGGTGACACTTGCTTCGATTGTTGAATATCTAGTTCATTCATTTTAGCTGCCGTACAAGGGGTCATTGCAGGAATGTGTTCAATGCCTCTATCCCTCCCGTTGATAGATATTGAAATTGTAAATTCTCCTGCTATCAGCAGCCGTGCTGCAGAGAATACAGTGTGCACGTGTTTCTTTTTGGCCATGATACTTCAATAAAAATTAGAGAGAACCTACTGAGCTGGCAGCATGGGAACACAGTGGCTCTAAAGTACTGATGGTGCCGCGGCATTGTGTTTTTAAGAGACATTTATGAATGATGTGCTGGGTGGCAGTTTATTTCAATGGTCTGGTGCTTTCCAACTGCAGCTGCCCATTAGAATTGTCTGGGGATGTGTTTTTAAAAAATACTGCTCTCCAGATCTGCCTCTCAACAGCTAAATCAGGATCTCTGTAGTTGGGGTTCAGAGTCTGTATCTTTACAAATCTCTTCAATGCTTCAAATGTATGGTTTTCTTTGAAAACTACAGGTCCTGAAATGGAATCATTTTAACCACCACTGTTCTGTCCAGATTTGCAGAGGGATTTTGGATTAGGCATGGTGGCGGATAAGTTTGTATCCACTACATTATTTGGAATAATACAAATACAATTTAGACAAAACAATTATTTTTTTTGAACTAGGCTGGAGAGATGGCTTAGCAGTCAAGAGCACACACTACAGAGGTCTGGGCCCAATACCCACGTCTCGGATCTTTTATGGGGCAGAATCTGTTTCTCATTTATCAAACCAATCTTCCTTCAGAAAAGCTGGCTGCTCCTAGGACAAAAAAGGAAAAAAAAATCTACTTTATTGCTTAAAGGAACAAGGGATGCAGAGCACTTATCAAAACTCTGCTGGATAAAGTGTCTTAATATGTTCATTTAAAAGAATAGGTGGACTTTAAACAAATATTAGGCCACATTAACTTGCCAAGAGGGCAAAAAGGACTCATGACCCTCTTGGATTGATGGTGTTATCTTTGCTGCTTCAATTAACATGCCAAGTGTGGGAGAGCACACAATGGAATTTCAGCCACCCTTAGCAGAAAGGCTGCCGCCAAACCAGGAGCAGCCGGCGGGATACAGAACTGCAGGCAAGCTGCCTTGGAGTAATGGCTTTATATCTTGTTTTTCTTCTTCAGTAGCAGCAGTGTTGACTACAGGTAGATGCCTATCACTGCTGTTATGGGGTCCTAAGGCAGCTTCCTGTCACCCTCCTGTTTACTTACTGGGGTTACAGTCATTTAAACAGCCACCCCCCCTACACCCCCACTGCTACCTCTCATCCATGTCTGGATCTCTGGCCAACTGAAATTCGTCTGCAACTTCTAACTGAAGCCCCACGGGGGAGGGTGATGGGCTTGGTCGATGTGGACATGCATTGTTTGCATTTCCGCCGCTGCTGCTCCTCTTTAGTTGGTTTGGTAGGATGATGAATCTCTCCCAAGATATCAAATACTAGACTCTGGAACCTGAATGTGGTGTCTCCACATGACTTGAAAAGAATAAAGAAAAGGAGTATGACAGAATCTCAGCGAGGTTACTCAAATTTCTCTGATGGCCAGTGAGATGTATATGGCCACATAAAATCATGCATGTGTATGTTAAAGGAAGATTGTGCAATTGTGTCCAGGAACAAGGGAGAAAAACAGGAGCCTGGAAGGGTGAGAAGGGGAGGGGCAGGAGAACCTGGGCTGGAGCAGGGGAAATGTTCAACATACAACAGAGACTACGAAAAGTCATAAATGAGTCAGGGGCCGGGGGAACCGGCTGAGTTGTTCAGTGCTTGCTGCGAACATGAGGACCTGAGCTCAGATCTCGAGCACTTGTGAAGAAAGCTGTTGCTGCTGAGACAGGTGGATTCCTAGAGCTCTCTGGCCTGGTGCTCTAGATGGAGAGTGAGCTCCAGGTTCTCACCTGCCTCAAAGAATAAGGTGCGGAGAGATAGAAGGAGATAGCTGATTGATTGACTTCTGGCCTCTAGCACATACATGTACCTGCAGACATACATGTACATGCAAACATACATGCATCTATCACATGTGTGTACACCATATATGTGTATGTGTATGTATATGTGTGTATATATGTGTATGTGTGTATATGTATGAATGTATGTATACCATTTTGGAGATGAATTGACAAGCAGATCTTCAAAGAGAACTCTAAATATCATGGCTATTGCCGTAAGAAGGAGGCACAAGAGAATTCTCGCCATCTGAGGGAAGACAGCATGACCATGAGGCAGAGCTTAGGATGCTCCAGGTCAAAACACAGTACCCAAAGAGTGGAGCTTTGGTGTGGAAGAACTTCAAACTGAAGGACATCGGAAGGCCTTGAAGTCAGTCTCAGAACCAGAGCCTTCCTGACCTACCTTTGCTCCCCATCCCACCCCCCCACCCCCATCCTCCCTCCAACAGTGAGTCATAGACACTGAGATTTCTCTCACCCAAGATGGGTCATAGAAACCAGAACAGTTTTTCCCCAGAGTCAGCCCAGCTAGAATGAGTTTTCTTTCCTTTTTTCTTTAACTTTGAATTGGTTCTTTGTGAGTTTCACATCTTGCATCTAACCCCACGCGGCTCCCCAGGGCCTTGTGCCCAACTCCTTACCTTTGCAAACCACCCGCAACAGAGAAGGGTCTTTTCTAACCCTTTTCTTTCCCAGTGCTTTTCTGTCTGGCCATAAAGAGATTCTGGTCTGTAGTGGTAAATCATTGTGCTGGTTGATTTTTGTCAACTTGAAGCAAGCGTAGACATATCCGGGGAGAGAGAATCTCAAATGAGAAAATGCCTCCATAAGACTGGCCTATTGGTGAGTCTGTAGGCCACTTTCTTGATTAATGATTGATGTGGGAGGGCCCGGACCACTGTGAGTGATGCTGTCCCTGGGCAGGTGATTCTGATGTGTATAAGAATGCGGGCTGAGAAAGCCAGAAGCAGGATTCCTCTGCCTCCGTTTCCACCTCCAGGGCCCTGCCCTCCTTCCTGTCCCAGCTTCCTTCCATGATATATTAGGATGTGGGACTGTATGCTGAAACAAACCCTTTCCTCTCAAAGTTGCATCATGGTGTTTTATCACAACAATTGAAACCCTAACTCAGAGAGTTATAGACTCTGATTCCAGAGGGGTTGTACCTCATTGAGGAGGAAGAAGCCCTGTCAGAAGAATCAGAATAGACAGGACCTTCTGGGTTGCCTTTCAAATTTTTACCATTACGGCACACCCTTCTTGTCCAATCATGTTTCTATACAGTGGTCCTTCTTTTTTTTTCTAACCTAAACATGTCCTGTTCACTGAACCCTGTCTTGAATTCTTCATCCTGAAAGCTTTTGTACCATCTAAAACTACTATTAAATAATCTTTAAAGTTTTATTTTAGGTATCTTTTGTGAGTATGCTTATGTGTGATATACATATGTATCTATGTGTTTATATGTATGTGGTTGTGTGTGTGTGCATGTCTAGAGACCTGAGGTTGACTTTGTGATGTTGTGGGTCTTACTTGACCACTCTCCACTTTACATGCTAAGGCAGGGTCTCTCACTGAGCGCAGAACTCATGAGTCCCGCTAGGCTAGCAAGCCATCCTGACCCAGGGTTCTCTTGGCCCTGCCTCCTGAGTGCTGGAACTGCAGGCAGGCCAACAGCTCCTGTGGATTTTGCATTGGTTCTAGGGCTCCTGGATCCCTTACCTGACAAGCATGGGATTGGCTGAGCCATCCTCCCACCCACTTTTCTCTTATAAACCTGTTTTGTTATGGGAATGTGCACTGTGACCCTGGCCAAGGCAAGGAAGTACTGAGAGGGTGTGGCCAGGAAGGGCAGGCACATCCAGTGGCTAAAAGAAAAGCCACGGATGTTCTCCCAGCACCTCCAGGGAGGACTTGTCTCTGCTGACGCCGTGATTTCAGCCCAGAGGCATGGGGTTTGGACATCTGGCCTGCAGAATTGTCAAAGAATGAATCTCCATACATGAAGCCTCCAAGTCTGTGGCGATTTGCCATAGCAGCCTTAAGAAAATGAATACGTTTGCCATATGGTTGAGAAATAATGGCTTATGCTATTCATTCATTCAACAAACATTGACTATAAAGCAACTACATTGGAACAGAGAGGGAAGGAATGCACTCATCATCCCCCCCCCCACCTCAAGCTTATGTAATATTTTAAATATGTGTAATTTTCCCAAGGAATTTTAGACTCTGAACCACCTTGGGTAGAGAGGCATGGACCTCAAAAATTTAGACTCCTTGCAAATGTTAATACTGGAGTTTCTTCCTGGGCCAAGTGATTCCTCTGCATAAAACTTCAAGGTAGCGTTGGTGAAGGAGAGACAGAATGGCAAGAAACAAAAGCTCACCCTTCTCTCTCTCTTGGAAGCACAGACAGATAGTGGTGTGAACTCTGAATCTTATGGGCTAGGTTTTAAAGACAAGTGTTGCTGGGTGCTTGGTATAAACCAGTTACTACTCAATCTACTAGAAGACCATGGGAGGGAAATGGACCCCAAATTCCACCTCTCTTGGAGTGTGTATTCTAGCAAGGGGGCAGAAAGAAGCCAAATCGGTTCGTGACAGTTCAGGCGGCATTGATGGGGAGTGTAAGGGGATGAGGCTGGTGGTCAGCTTTGGGCATGAGATTGATGGAATGGTCAGAGATGGTCTGCTCAGATGAGCAGAGATCAGAAGGAGGAAAAAGAATGAACGATTCAAATCAACAGGGCAAGAGAGTTTCGGGCAGAAGCAAAGGGGACATAAAAACTTGGTGGGATGAAAGTGGTTGTCTGGAGAGCAGCAAACGGCAAAGTGGCTTCACTTAGCTGGTGAAGGCATTAGCAGCCACCAGAGGAGGCTGCTCCAGGAGCAGAAGTGCGCTAGTGGGCGTATACATCGGTCACATCCCTCAGAGCAAGGGGGGGGGGGTGTTATCTTAAGTCTCAGGGGATTGTTCTTGGGGAAAGAAGATACACATAGATACACATGAACTCATGCACATACATGTACGCACAGCAATAAAACAGGTAACCACAATTCAGAAATCAATGCAGGGCTTAATACAAGAGGCAGGGTAGGGTTAGGTGATGGATATGCTGGTTTTTTTTTTTTTTTGATTTTAATTTTTGTAACAGAACCTCTGACCCCTTTCCAATTTCCAAACAGTTGCCTGTTGAACATTCATATGCTGATAATACGGCACTGCTCACATTTTGGTGTGTGAGAGCCATGGGTTAGGTACTACTTAGCCATGGGTTGGGTACTACTTAGCCATGGGTTAGGTACTACGTAGCCATAGGTTGGCTAAGACAGCCAGTCCCAGAGACCCGGAGAAGAGTGTGAAAAATGTTGTTCCCTGGAGGGTCTGGGCCAGCAGAAATGAGATTTCCAGAGCCCTGGCCCCTGAAATGCTGTTAGGTTGCTTGCGCCCAGCAATTTGAAGGTAATAAAACTCTGATTCAATTGTACAAATGGAGACAACTGTGAGCCAGTGAAGGGAGGTAATAGACCACGCTGTGAACAGAACAGAACAGGCCTGAACTTGAGTTCTGCCCCTCCCCCTACTCTGCAGCCTTGAGAGAACTGCTCTTCCCACCTTAGTGGTAGAGTGGGGTGGGGTGAAATGTAGCCCCAAATTCATGTCTACCCAGAATCCTAGGCTGTGACCCTATTGGAAAGAAGGTTTTTTTGATGCACTTAGTTAAGATGAGGCCACACTGGATTAAGGTAAGCCCTATATCCACCCAATGGCTTGTGTCTTAGGAGAAAGGAAGAGATTTAGATACGGAGACACAATCAAAGAAGAAGGGCTAAGGGGATACTGGCAGGAGCCATGCGTACTAGCTAGCTCTCTGTTGCTATGACAAAATACTCAAGGAGATCAACCTAATAAGAAAAGTTAAACTGGCCTCCAGTCTTGGAGTTTTCCCCTCCGTGGTAAGTTGGCCCAGTGCAATATAGCAGTGTGCGCACACAGAGGAGGCTGCCCACATCATGGCATTTGGAAAATGAAAACAAGAACAAACAAAAGAGAAAAGACGAGGTTCAACCCCAATGTCCCTTCCGATGGCAATCCAGTGACCTACCTCTTTTCCACTGAGTCCCTCTCTCTAACTGTTTGGGTGTCTCCCAACAGCACCACAGCCCAGGGACCCAGCCTTCATTCAATACATGAGCTTTGGGGTGATGAAATGAAGCTAGGGAAAGGCCTGGAGGATTCTCTCTCATACCTTCAGTGTGGTCCTGATGGCCTTCATCTTGGATTCCCAACTTCCAGGACTCTGGGACTCTGGGAGAACTCCTGCTTCAGGTTACTATGTTGCCCAGTTTGCTTTCTATTGATGTGATAAAACCCCACGATGACTAAAAGCCACATGGGGTGGAAAGGGTTACTTCAGCTTCCATATCCTGATCCCAGTGTACCATGAAGGGACATCATGGCGGTAACTCAAGGCTGGAGTAAAGAGCTGAGTAAGACCATGAAGGAAAGATGCGTACTCACTTGCTCTCCACAGCTCAGTCAGTTTGATTCTTTTATACAACCCAGGACCACCCGCCCAGAGATGGCACCACCCACAGAGGCCTGGACCCTCCTACATCAACCATAAATCAAGGAAATACCCCTTCAGACTTTCCTCCAGGACTATCTGATAGGTGCATTTTCTCAGTTGAGGTTCCCTCCTCCCAGATGAATACAGGTCATATCAAGGTGGAAAACCCGTCACACACATATGCAATCTGCTGTGCCACTCCTGAGAAACCAACACAGCATCTTCCTCTCTGTGCTATAGAAAGTGAGCACGTGCCTGCCTGGTACCCAGCTTGGTGGCTTAGTCACCTGTACGGGAGTCAAAGTTCCAAGGAACATTACTTCTTAGTTCACTGAACCATGGTGGTTGGTGCAAACTAGGAGACACTGAAACAGGAGGTAACACATTCCGCACATAAGTGAGTTCATGGACGCCCAACAGACACAAGCACAATACTGCAGACCTGGAGTCCCGCTGCACGGGCCAGCGGGCTCACATTCTAGTTGAAGACTCTGATGTTTAAAAATAAATTTCTATGCCAGAGAGACGGCTTGGTGGTTAACAGCACTTGCTACTCTTCCAGAGGCCCCAGGTTCCATTCCTATTCCCCACATGGCAGCTCACAACGGTCTCTAAGTCCAGTTCCAGGGGATCCAATGCCTTCCTCTGTTCTCAGTGGGTCCTACATGCATGTGGTACACAAACATCCATGCAAACAAAATACCCTTACATATAAAATAATAAAAAATAACTTAAACAGGGAAGGAAGAAAGGAAGGAAAGAAGGAAGGAAGAAAGAAGGAAGGAAGGAAGGAAGGAAGGAAGGAAGGAAGGAAGGAAGGAAGGAAGGAAGAAATCTTGGCGGCATAAGCACTCTGGAACCAAAGGCAGGTGGATTTCTGAGTTTGAAGCCAGCCTGGTGTCAGTGAGTTTTAAGACGGTCAGGACTACACAGAGAGACCCTGTCTTAAAAAACTACTACTACTACTTATTATTATTATTATTATTAACTATTGTATGATAATAATTTTATATTAATATAATATGGGCTCAGGTAGTGATTAGTACTGTGAGAATTAAAACTGTAAATAATAGATGGGGAAGAACCACAGGAACTATAAGCTGAGGTGTGTGTGTGTATGTGTGTGTGTGTGTGAACATACACATGTAAAGGCCAGAGGTCGTCCCTCAAGCATAACACACCTTGTGTTTAGAGACACACTGTGTTGCTGGCCTCCAGCTTGTCAGTTTGGCTAGGCTGGGTGGCCAGTGAGTCCTAGAGACCCACCTGACTCCACCTCCCCAATGCCGGAATTACAAGTACGTGTTAGCACATCTGGATTTTATAAGTAAGTTCTGGGCACTGACCTCTGATCCTTATGCTTGCACAATAAGCATTTTACTGACGAACTATCTCAGTAGCCCCCATACGCCATTTTTAAATAAGATGGTTAGGAGAAATGCGACTCTCTGGAAAGGTGACTCATGGATAAGGACCTTAAAATCAAGTGGTGGCCTCTACAGATGTTAGCCTTATTAGTGTTATGACTTTGGTTGTTACTATGATACAGGTGTGTTTAATATACAATACGTTGCACAAAGAATGCTCTGGTCTTCCCCAAGACTCCTGAGGAAGGAGATTCATAACATGGTATGGACCCACCGAAATTTAGGTTAGGGTTTGATCCTTAATGTGACAGAGCTAAGAAGTGGTGGCATTTTAAAGAGATAAGTGACCCACAGGTAATCCACTACCATGAAAGATGCTGAGTTATTTGTAGTAAGAACGGCTTTTGTGAACTCGTTCAAGCGCCTCCTGGTGTCTCTTGCTGTAAGATCCCTGTTCACATCTCCACATCCCATTTCCCATTCCATGTCTGTTCCTCCTGAGGCCATCCACAGAAGCCAGGCAGACACCAGCACCGCACTCCTATAGCCCCCAGCACTGGGTGTTTAATAACCCGTTTCCTTTTTATAAATCATCCAGCTCTGGGCGTTTTGTTACAACAACAGAAAGCTAAGATGGCGGTGACCTCTCATACATTGAGATGAGCAGCAGCGCAGCTTGCCTGGGGCTGAAAGGATTACAGACTCTGGGATGTCAGGCTCTTAGGCTCCTGTGAAGGAGCAGTGAGCTGCGCTAGTTAACAGTGTGGTTAGATGCGCAGCTGGATTTTATTCTTGTTACTATATATGGGGGCTGGAGAGAGCTCAGCAGTTAAGGGTCTGAGGGTTTGTCCTGGCTGGTTTTGTGTGCCCACGTGACACAGGCTGGAGTTATCACAGAGAAAGGAGCCTCCCTTGAGGAAATGCCTCCATGAGATCCAGCTGTAAGGCATTTTCTCAATTAGTGATCAAGTGGGGAGGGCCCAGTGTGGGTGGTGCCATCCCTGGGCTGGTATTCTTGGGTTCTATAAGAGAGCAAGCTGAGCAAGCCAGGGGAAGCAAGCCAGTAAGGAACATCCCTCCGTGGCCTCTGCATCAGCTCCTGCTTCCTGACCTGCTCGAGTTCCAGTCCTGACTTCCTTTGGTGATCAATAGCAATGTGGAATTGTAAGCTGAATAAACCATTTCCTCCTCAACTTGCTTCTTGGTCATGTTTGTGCAGGCATAGAAATCCTAAGACAGGGTTGTAGAGGGTCTGAGTTCAATTCCTACCCAGCCTATAACTCCAGTTTCAGGGGGATGTGATACCACTGGTCTCTGAGTATGTCTGCACTCATATGCATAGATATACACACACATTTATACAATTTAAAATAATAACATCGATGACTAATTGTTATTAATCACAGAAATTATGATCATTACTATAATGCTATCATATAATATATATTACATAAAATGGATAATTATTATCAATCTTTGAAAGATAGACTCTAAGGCTCTGGAAAATGTCTCCCAATTTCCTGTTAATCACCTGTCCACCGACGGAGAGCCACTGCTCATAGGTGGAATTGTGAGCACTGCTAAACAAGGATGGTGTGGGGCCTCCCACTTCAGCACACCATCCTGATATCACTGCTCATGAAGTCGCTGTAAGGAGCTGATGAGACGCTCCATGTGGTACCCTTACCCCACCCTGCCCCAGGCTCACAAGGGAAGCCCAACAGATACTCCTTGATTCTGAGAATCATGGAAACATCCTAGGGAATGTGAAGGAACTTGGGGAGTTTATCCTTGACCCCTGGCCAACAGATGTTGCTGCAGGCTCCTTTCAGAGTTAGCTTCTCCGAGGGATTTGGAGATGGAAAGCCATTACTGCCAAGAATGTTTGGCAATCCCTGTTCTGCTCAGCGGTCCGTCCTCCATCTTGGAGTGGATCACCAGATGGCTGACTGTGGGGAAGTCGGCAAGCTTTCCTGAGTTCTGGGTTACTCATTTGCAAATAGAGAGGGTGCAGGCTCACCTCTGTCGTTTGGGAGCCTGGATGAAGGACAAATATTTATTAAGTAGCATAATGTGTTCGGTGTTAATTATACTAGTTGGGCACGTGGGTTGAACCAATTCACATACCCTTGCCCAAGAGCGCAATACAGTCTGGTGAGAAGACTGGATTTAGATGAATAAATTACAAACCAGAGTTAGCACAGGGAAGAGACGCTGGCAAGAGCCCAGCCAGCCTTTTCTATCCGATGCAAGAGAAACCGCTCTAAGGATCGAAAAGATGCAAGCGAGCCAACGTTTGCTACTTATTTATTAAATATGCAGATTATTGAACCATTGGTGTCTACGACAGTTATTTTTCTCTGTAAAAATGGAGCAAGATGTATCGTGAGTTCAGACTTGTTCTCAGAGATAACTCTTTTCTGATCGTTCTTTGTGTGTCAACTTGAACTTTTATTTATTATAGTTCTTTTGGCAAACGAACTAGTTGCAGGTCCACAGTATGGCAGTATTTAATTCATGAAGGAGGAAGGCAAACAGTGAAGTACCCCATCACTGTGGGCACCTGTTGTGGCCTCTACTATCACAAGGCAGCAATATCATGATTAGAATCTTTGCCCGTTTGTTTGGTTTGAGTCAGGGTCTGACTGTGTAGCCCTGGGTGGCCCAGAATTCACACAATGGACCAGGTTGTCTTTGCTTCCTGAGTACTGGGGTTAAAGACATGCACCATCATGACCAGAATGGTTTGAATCTCAGTTGCCTCTTATAGGCCCAAGTTTGGATGCTCCAACTAATGATGCTATTTTGGGGGAGCCTGAAAGTCTGGAGAAGGGACCTAGAAGGAAGTAGTAGGTCTCTGGGAGCTGGTCCTTAGGGGTGTCTTACTGTTTGGCTACATTCTGTTGGTCTTTCCTTCATGTCAGCTGTGATGTAAGTTGTTCTTCTCTGACACATGTTCCTCCCTCCGTGACGCTCTGCTCAAGAGCATGAGGCTAAGAAGTCACGATCCGAACTCTTAAAAGCATGAGCCAAAATACATTTTCCCTTTCCTATGTTGTATCTATCAGGCTTTGGATCAAAGTAATTCAAAATTACTTATATATAAAGTTGGCCCTGAGAACCAGGGTCACATCTATGACAAATGCTGACCATGGGGTCTTAAGCCTTTGGAGTTGATTTATGAGAGGAATTTGGAAGTTTGGAGATGCAGACTTAGAAAGCTCCAAAATGCTGTGAGCAGAGTTGCATAGGCAGTTCTTGTGGGAGCTCAGACATCAATATGCCGGACGAAATGCAGACAGTAAAGACCTCTCATGAGGTTTCAGATGTATTGGTCATTGGACACGTTTATATTCTACCGTGGTAGCATTTGACTGGAGTTTGCCTATGTCCTAAACCGATGAGTGAAGCTGAAATCAAAAGTAAAATGGACTCTGCTTTGGCAGAGGAACATTCAAGACAGGCTAACATTCAGTCCGTGGGATGCTTATCATTACCTGTGTTTAGCCAGGTTTGCATTGAAAACTGGGAGTCAGAAGCAGAATAGAAAGATGCCTCAGGGGAATGTTAAGTATTTGGCAATATCTCCTCCAGCACAGATTCAAGGTGTAAAATGTCAAGCTCGTTTACATTATTTTCCATTGAATAAGAGAGTTATTCCCTGATAACCAGCTCCTAGAAGAACCATTGTAAGGACTTGTTTCTCCAGATTCAATGCCCAGATAAAGGCTGCTGCAACCATGGTCCACAAAGCTCAACCTGGCAGTAGCACTCGGCATGATCCACTTGATGGTTCTGGATTTGCAGACATGCAGGATGCAAAAGTTATAAAGTCATGGAGGCGTCTACCAAGATTCTGAAGGAAGCGCCCTTGAGGCGAGGCCACATGTAGCAGGGTTGAGTCGCTGCAGGGAGCCTCTAGGAGGACAACGCTTGAAGCTGTGATGGTGAAACCTAAGCCACAATGGGGGGGATCTCAGAATGCCGAGAGTGCCAAGACATAGAATGTCTACTGAGGAATCTATGAGCAACAAACGGAAGCGAATGACAAGTCACAGGTGTAGTGGTTTGAATAAGAAATGTCCCCCATAGCCTCTACCATTTGAAAATCTGGCCCCCAGTCAGTGGCCCTGCTGGAGAGAAAGTATCTCACTGACGGTGAGCTTTGAGAGTATAAAGATTGGCATTGATTTCAGTTAGAGTCTCTCTCTCTCTCTTCTCTCTCTCTCTCTCTCTCTCTCTCTCTCTCTCTCTCTCTCTCTCTCTCTGCTTTGTGTTTGCATTTGAAGATGGGAGCTCCCAGCTTCTGTTTCTGTCACCATGCCTGCTACTTGCTGCCAGGGTGGACGCTTATCCGTCTGGAACCAAAGTCATGCTACCTTTACCCTGCAAGACTCCAATAGGTCCACATCCGGCACATTTGGGGATGTCAGTACTCTGCACTGCATAGCGGTATCTCTCCTTATGCTCACGTTTCCCCAATGAGATCTGACATGGGGCATCTTGGATGCTGGTTTGCCATCTAAATAACTTCTCTGGCGAGCTGTTTTGGTTGTGTGGACCATTTTTAATTGGATCCTTTGCATTCTTTCTACTTGAATTAGACATTCTCTTTGCAGGTTGCTTGACAGGCCTTTATCAGACATGTCTTTTGCAAGTGTTTTCTTCTTGTTTGTGACTTGTGTTATCACTTCCCTGACAGTAACTCTTACGGAAAAAAGTTTTAGTTTTAATGAAGTCCCCTGTACCAATTCTTCCTTTCATGGAGCACGTCTTTGATTTGTTTCTTAAAAACTTACCAGCAGACCTGAGTTCATCTGCATTTTCTCTTTTGAGGTCTCTGAGGGTTTCTATGTCATGAAATGCCATGACCAAAGCAACCTGGGGAGGTAGGGGCCTATTTGGCTTATATATCCTGAATCACAGTCCATGAGAGAAACCATGGGCGGGCTCAAACCTGTCAGGAACTTAGAGGTAGGAACTAAAGCAGAGGCTGCAAAGGAGTGCTGCTTAATGGCCTGCTCCTCATGGCTGGCTCAGCCTGCTTTCTTATAGGATCCTGAACCACCAGCCCAGGGGTATCCCTACCCACAATCAGCTGGGCCATCCCCCATCAGTCACTAATTATGAAAATGTCCTACAGGTTTGTCTGCTTACAGCCTGATCTCGTGGAGGCATTTTCTCTGTTGTTTTTTTTTTCCTCTCAGATATCCATAGCTGTTTCAAGTTGACATAAAACTAGTGAGCATTCTGTGTATGAGTTTATAGTTTTTCATTCTTGTGTTTAAATCCGTGTCCCGTTTTGAATTGATTTCCATGAAGGAGAGAGGAGGGTCTGTGTCTAGATTCTGTTTACCTTCTAATTCAAGCACCATTTTGTAGAGTGTTCTCTCTCTGGTGAGTTGCCCTTCCTCTTTTGTCAAAGACCGGCTAATTATATTGAAGTAAATCAGTTTCTGGGAGTCCTATTCTGTGCTCTTGATTTATTTATCTATTTATCTGTGAATTTACTTCATATTTTAGGAATGGAAATCATAGTTTATCATGAAAGGGAAATGATTCTAAGACCAGGCTTGGTCCATTGAGCTAAGATCAAAATTCCCAAAGATCTTTTCTATTTCCTGATTTGGGCACTGGCACAGCCCTAACTACTACAGCTTTATAATAAGTCTCAAAACAAGGTACTGTCAATCACCAGATGCCACTCTTTTCAAACTTCAGTATTGTGTTAATGACTATTCTGGGTCCTTATCTCTCTGAGGATATGTTCAGAATAATTTGTTAATGGCTAGGAATGGTTTGCTGGGGCTTTGGTTGGAATCACAGTGAGTACATGGCTTGAGTTGGGAGGAGGTGACATTGTGGCAAGACCAAGTGTTCCTACCCATTAACTCTTGCTCCCTGTGCTTTTACATTTTCACTTATTTTTAATTTTGCAGATCTCGCTGTAAAAGCTTATACACATTTTGTTAGATTTGTACCCAGATATATCTTTTGTATGTGTGTGGTGACAGCTGGCCTGGCATCACATTTTGAAGTACAAACTGTACTCAGTCTTTGCCAGTATATAGGAGAATAGTTGATTCTTATATATCAATCCTTTGTCCCTCAACCTATTATAATTACTTACTAGTTCCAGGAAGGATCTTATTGTTTGTTTTCTAATCCCTTTGAATTTGCTACATAGACAATAAAGTCTATGTCACCAATGATCAAAGGAGCGATTAGAAGCACGGAGCATCCTTGATCTTATAGGGAAAACTTCTGCTTCCTCCCCATTGAGTATGATGTCATTGATACCTATACTTTTTTTTCTGTAGCTGTTCTAACCAAGTAAAGAAAGCACTTCACCTTCTAATTCTCTGAGAGTTTTCACTATAAGTACCATTGGATTTTGCCAAATGCTTACTTAAAAAGTAAGTGTGAGAGAGATACACGTAAGAACCTGCAGAGGCTAGAAGGCATTGGATCCCATGGAGCTGGAGTTCAAGGCAGTTGTGTGCTACCCAGTGTGGGTAAACAAGCTCTGCTCCAGTGGAGAAACGCTCTTCAGTGTTGAACCATCTCTCCAGTCCTTACTTTTCCTGACTCTATCAGTGTGATAGAGTGTTACCATGATGATAACATGTAATGTATCTTCTTTGACACGTTTTGTGATGGGCTACAGCAATTCATTTTATTTTGAACCAGCCTCGCAGAATCAGGATCTAAGTTCCTCTTGATTGGGGCATGTCATTCTTTTAATATGATGTTAGATTGGACTTGTTAATATTTGCTTGAAGATTTTGGATCTGTATTCATGAGTGCTATTGGTATATACCCCCTTTCTTGGGGGTAATGTCTCAGTCTTATTTTGGTATTGAGGTGATGCTAATATTACAAAATGAGTTATGAAGTAGTCTCTCTGGTTCTCTACTGAAATCTATAGTGAAAAATGGCACAATTTGGGCTTGAGTCATTCTGTTTGGAAACATGGTTAATTCAACACATTAATAGGCCATGTTAAATGTTTCTTATTTGATTTTGACAGACTGTATTATTTAAAGAATTAGCCCATTTAATCTCTATTATAAAGTTTATTGGTAGAGAATTACATTAATATGCTGCTGTTCTTTCAATATCTATGGGATCTGTAGTGATGTCCTTTTTCATTTCTGATATTAGCATATTGTGCTCCCCCCCCCTCAGCTAAATTGGCTACAGGCTGATACATTTTATAGATCTTTTCAGAGAACTAGCATTTGGAGTCATTTATTTTCTCTATCGATTTCTTGATTTCTGCTGTAATTTCTTACTTTTTTCTTTTATTCTGCTTACTTCAGATTTAATTTGTTATCTTTTTTTAGATTCAGGAGATGGACGAATAGGTTATTGATTTTAGATATTTCTTCTTTTCTAATATATCTATTAAGTGATAGAAATTTCCACACTGGCACTGCTTTCGCGGCACACGATTTTTGGTAAAGTCTGTTTCCATTTTCATCACATTAAAAGTATCTTTACTTATTTTTACCTCTCTTCTTAGAACCCTGCGCTCTCCAGTAGCATCTTGCTCAATTGACATATATAATTAAATTTCAAACTGTAAGTTAAGTAATTTTGGTTCCAGGTCTTCTTATGGATATCAACATCTACAGATGCCAATGATTAAATATAACAAGTTGACTCAACTATGTGCTTTAAATCCTCTCTGGTGGGCTTATGGTACCTAAAATAGTGTAAACTCTATGTAAATTATTGTGTGGAATATCATTTAGAGAATAAAGGGACGAGGAGAAAGTCTTTGCATTTCAGTATAGATGCCATTCTCTCCAGTAGTTTCAATTGACAGTTGATTGAGTCTATGGACACAGAACCCATTGGTATGGGTGACTGAGCAGACTGAAGTTCAGAAACGGTTTCCTCAGCTGTGTCCAGGCTGTGACACTCTTTTTTGCTTATGTTACAGTGGCTTTTCTCTCTAGTTGAGTGGTTCTTTTTCCCTCTTAGGATTTCCATCATTCTGCTCATGTATACAACTGGTTTTTAATTGTCCATTTACCCATTCGTGATCTTAAGCTATTGATCATGTTTATTTTTAAATTCCATTTCCAATAACACCAATACCCTGGCCAGGCCTGGCTTTTGTTTTATTTCTTCAACCTGTTTCTTTATTTCTTAATTTGCTGTGAGCTTTTCCTGGTGAAGGCCAGCACTGGGTTCCTATAGAAGTCCTTTGACCTGTTGTGAATCTGTGTACAGTCTACTCCTACTGTAGAGCTAAGATGCAGAGAATTCTTTACACTGTCTGCAGATTGTTTTCCCTTGCCATTCCATTGGTATATTATTTCATGATGCTCACATGTCCAGCTGGAGGTCCTTTCCACTTATCATTGAATTTCATATAAATGCTAGTAGAAGGACATCACACATGTTCTTCGGCATTTGATTTCTATAGATAACACCTGCAAGTAGATGTAGGCATAGGCTCCTCTATATTTTCCAGGTGTATAATATTATACTTTGAGACTCTACCATAGACTTTCCATTCTCTGCTGGTAGAAGCATGAAATGGACAGACTACTGATGCTTATATTCAATAATTCTTTCCGACGGCATTTATCTAGGTTACAACTGAGTTCAGAGTATGTGTATCTTCATACTCCGAAGATAATGCCTATTTTCATAATTTAAAAACACCACCACTACACATACACACACACACACACACACACACACAACCAAACAAATGTACAAACAAAACCAGTATCTATTCCCAGTAGGGGCACATGAAAGCGCTTTTCACATTGCGCCTTCACATTGCCAGATGTGTATTTTTAGACATCACCTTCTTTGATTCGTACTATCAGCATTTCAGCTAACTGGACTCCTGTATAATAGGTCCACCTATTCCCAGGCTCCATCTTATACTCTGTGGTTCTGATTACTGACCTGACTGAACAACATGTTACCGTCACTACTATGTCTGTGAGACGAGACACCATCTAACAGTCCAGTCTCCTCTTAGCTTTTCTTTTCCCTCCAAGTTGCATCGATTTATTGATCAGGTTAACAAATTTCCCCAAATCAACAATGATTTCATGCACTCAGAGGAGAAGCATTTCCTCCTGCTGAAGTGGAGAATGGTGCAGATGGCTTCTGAAATACCTTGGTCACAGCCGCGCTATGGTGAAGCTTGTGGTTTAGAAGTCAGGGGCCTTCTCTCTTTAGTCTGATGTAAGTCCACACTCACTGAGTAGAACTCCTTCCAAGTTCCAGGTTATTCTTCCTGTCCCGGCTGACATCTGGATTGAGCAATGCCAGGCGTATCACGTACAGTGCTCCTACTGTACCTCCTGCTCCAACAAGTACGAAGAGGAAGGGGTCAAGCTGGGATGTTTCTTGGCCTGCTGGAGGCTCTGGAAGGCAAGTTTGTGGTAAAGGCGACCTTCACAGACAGGAGAACAAGCCCCGGACATATGCTGAGCAGTGTCTGGCCATTGGGTTTTAAGAAATGTCTCTTGAATAACCACTCAGCAAATCCCACGAATAAACCTATTGGAATGTTGGCCAGAACCACATTGAATCTACAGACCCCTTATTATTAGGTTTTGATAAATGCCATAGGTTTTCTATGAAAATTCTTCTTATTAATTTTATTTATTTTTAGCTCTTTTCAAACACAATCTCCCTCCCACCATTTGCTAGAATTACTGCTGAAAAAATGCTTTTTTTTTCCTTTGAGACAGGGTTTCTCCGTGTAGCCCTGGCTGTCCTGGAACTCACTCTGTAGATCAGGCTGGCCTCGAACTCAGAAATCCACCTGCCTCTGCCTCTCAGGTGCTGGGATTAAAGGCGTGCGCCACCACCACCTGGTGTGAAAAATGCTTTTAAACTATGTTTTATAATTTTTTTATCAATATGTAGAAAATTACTCACTTTATAATATTATTCTTTTATCCTTCAAGCTTACTATACGCTATCTGAAGAGCTGTTAGTGTTTTTCTGAGAACATTCGTGCCACTTTCGGTTCATGTCTACTCTGCTTCTTTGATTTTATGACAGCGGCTAGTGTTATTCGCCAACCTGACTGGCTCTGCTGCCTCACCTAAGAGACGAGTCTCTGGGAACCTTTGAGGGCTTATTTAGATTAGGTTAGCCCATAAGAGACAAGTTTGCGTTGGTTAACTGAGATGGGAGACCCAGAGTTCCGAGGGCAGCATCACTTCCCAGGCTGCAGAACAGAGAGGAAAGCACTGGGCACTTGCATTCAGCCTCTGCTTTCTGACAGCAGATGCCGCGTGACTAGCTACCTCAGGCTCCTGCCACCGAGACATCTCTGCCACAGAGGAATTTACCCATGAAGAGAGCCCAAGAAAACCCTCCCCTTTAGGTTGCATTTGTCGAGATTCTTTTTTTTATTATTATTGTTATTGTTATTATTTTATTAGATATTTGCTTTATTAACATTTCAAATGGTATCCCCTTTCCTAAGATTCTTTTACCACAAGGAACAGCAACGCATGCAGCTCCCAACCTTTTATTTCGGGTTTCCCATTTTCTTGCACGGATAATGCTTGCTCTGTGGTATTGAATACAAGCAAGGATTCTTAAAAGCGTTCGAACCTTTAAATATAGTGTTTCTTGTCCACTGTTGGGAAACAGCTCACCTTGGGCTAAAGAAATGTCTTTGTATTCTGAATTTACCAAAAAAAAATTTTTAATTATAAGTGGATGTTTTGAGGGAGTTGTTTTTACTCATTAGTGTATTACACATATGAGAACATGTCTACCTGTCAGTGGAAAAAGACCCACCAAGCAGAAGCTGAGGATGCAAAACAGAGGGCTTAAGCTCTTAAGTCTTTTAGAAGGTGGGGGTAGGGGTTGGGGGTGCAGGGATGGGGTGCAGGGGTGGGGGTGCAGGGTGGGGGGGTTAGGGAATTGGGGGTGGGGAGTGGAGGATTATATACTTCTCTGGAGATATAGATAATACTGGTCCATTTGTCCTGATTCCTGCTCCTGTTGGAATTAGCACAAATTCTGTGCCTGAAAATGTCATCCTGGATTCTCTTGTGGTGCCAGAGGTCTTCTACTGTTCTATGGTCACCTTAGCTAAAGTCAAGAAGTGAAGGAGAACACACTTCTTGTCTAGCTCCTGAAGCAAGTGTGTTTCTGACTCTTCTGGGTTTTAGGAACTGCTACGCTCCTTGGCTCTTGGTCCCTTGCTCTCCTTTAAAAAGGCAGAAGCCATTGGCAGGATTAATAAAGTTAAAATGGCCATCTTGCCAAAAGCAATCTACAAAGTCAACGCAATCCCCATCAAAATCCCAACTCAGTTCTTCACAGAGTTAGAAAAAGCAATTCTCAAATTCATCTGGAATAACAAAAATCCCAGGATAGCTAAAACTATTCTCAACAGTAAAAGAACTTCTGGGGGAATCAGTATCCCAGATCTCAAACAATACTACAGAGCAATAGTGTTAAAAACTGCATAGTATTGGCACAGTGACAGGCAAGTGGACCAATGGAATAGAATTGAAGACCCAGAAATGAATCCACATACCTATGGTCACTTGATATTTGACAAAGGAGCTGAAAACATCCAGTGGAAAAAAGATAGCCTTTTCAACAAATGGTGCTGGTTCAACTGGAGGTCAGCATGCAGAAGAATGGGAATTGATCCATTCTTATCTCCTTCTACTAAACTCAACTCCAAGTGGATCAAGGACCTCCACGTAAAAGCAGACACACTGAAACTAATGGAAAAGAAACTGGGGGAAACCCTTGAGGACATAGGCACAGGGGAAAAGTTCCTGAACAGAACACCAATAGCGTATGCTCTAAGATCAAGAATTGACAAATGGGACCTCATAAAATTACAAACTTTCTGTAAGGCAAAGGACACTGTCAAAAGGACAAAATGGCAACCAACAAATTGGGAAAAGATCTTCACCAACCCTATATCTGAAGGAGGGCTAGTATCCAATATATACAAAGAACTCAAGAAGTTAGACCCCAGGGAACCAAATAACCTTATTAAAAAATGGGGTACAGATGTAAACAAAGAATTTTCACCTGAAGATATTCGGATGGCCGAGAAGCACCTTAAGAAATGCTCAACATCATTAGTCATTAGGGAAATGCAAATCAAAACAACCCTGAGATTTCACCTCACACCAGTCAGAATGGCTAAGGTTAAAAACTCAGGAGACAGCAGGTGTTAGCGAGGATGTGGAGAAAGAGGAACACTCCTCCACTGCTGGTGGGGTTGTAAGATGGTATAGCCATTATGGAAATCAGTCTGGCAGTTCCTCAGAAAACTGGACATGACACTTCGGGAGGACCCTGCTATACCTCTTCTGGGCATATACCCAAAGGATTCCCCAGCATGCAACAAAGACACATGCTCCATTATGTTTATAGCAGCCTTATTTATAATAGCCAGAAGCTGGAAAGAACCCAGATGCCCCTCAATGGAGGAATGGATACAGAAAATGTGGTATATTTACACAATGGAATACTACTCAGCAATTAAAAACAATGAATTCATGAAATTTTTAGGCAAATGGTTGGATCTGGAAAATATCATTCTAAGTGAGGTAACCCAATCACAAAAGAATACACATGGAATGCAATCTCTGATAAGTGAATATTAATTAGCCCAGAAGTTCTGAATACCCAAGGCACAATTAGCATAACAAATGACTCCCATGAAGAAGTAAGGAGAGGGTCCTGATCCTGGAAAGGCTTGATCTAGCATTGGAGGGGAGTATCAGGACAGAGAAAAAGGAGGGAGGTGATTGGAGAATGGGTGGAGAGAAAAAGGTTTATGGGACATATGCGGAGGGGGGAACTGGGAAAGGGGAAATCATTTGGAATGTAAACAAAGAATATGGAAAATAAAAATATATAATAAAAAGAAATGAGTAAAAAGGCAGAAGCCTAGTGTCTTTAAATCTTTCTCCATTTCTGTTGAAATTGGCCTTTCTTCTCCCTAAGGACATTTGTCAACAGTTGGGCTCCCTGAAGAACCCAGGATCTATATCTCAAAATCCTTAATCCAATCCCATCTGCCCAGTCTGTTTGTTGCATACGGTCACAGTGATGGGTTCCAGGAATGAAAATGTGGACTTCTTTAGGCTTTGATATTTAACCTAGTGGTCACCGTGTGCATCAAGTCGAACCCTATGTGTTGATTTTAAATTAAAAAAAAAAAAAAAAAGGTTTGCTGTTGGTAAGCCCATGTGACTTCATCCAGAACACTGAGAGCCACAGGTTAAGCCATGAGTGCGCATCTATAAGCCCAGCATTGAGGAGGGCTGGTGAGAAAGGGGACACTCAGGAGCGGAGGCCCACACCTGTAATCCAGCACTGAGAAGGTTGGTTCGGGATGACTGTGAGTTGGAGGTGTGCCCCAGCTACACAGTAAGTCCTTGTTTAGAAGGCATAGGAACCGGGAGGTTTTGCCATCAGCTGCCAGGCTGTTGTTTTAGGAACAGCGCATGTGGCAATTTCTAGCCGACTGCCTACATTAGTGACGACTAAGGTCCTTTCCATGTCGTCGCCCTGGAAGCATCAGTGGGTTTATCTCACCAAAGCCCCTTACCTCACAGTAGTTTCTGGAGAGGTCAGCCCAAGGACTGCAGAAAGAGACTCTCCTTACAGAAGGAGGAAATCCCTCTGTGAAGCAACAAGACCTTCCGGCGAGGCGAACACCACCACACTCTGTTGCCGAGAGGACAATCACATCCCACATTGGAGCTTGAGACCAAAGAGGAGAGCTGGCTTTTCATTTTTGTATCTTCTTCACTGTGGACTTTAGAGTTTGGATTTTTTGCAATACTTTCCTTTACCTACAAATCATCACATTTGACTAATACAGTGCCAAACACAAGAGACTTTAAGATGTCTCTATTTAACATTACATTCAGATATTTATCCAGATCAGTGGATATGGGGCACACTTAACCTTCTTGTTACTAAGATTTCATTCTCCTCAGTCTCATTTCCAACCTGGGCTGTGGGTTAAATTTGTATATATTTTTTCTAAAGATAATTCTGGAGGGTCATTCTCAGGCAGAATTCAAACTTTATCTGGAGGAAAGCACAAGGATGTTTAGGATCAGCTGAGATAGAAAGGAGGCCACCCTCCTCCCCCAACTTCTGCAGGGCCCCTCATCCAAGACATTCTCTTTGCTGCCAATTGCCTTCTCCAAGTGAGAAAGAATAAACTAATTTTATACCTATTCAGTCCAATAAAGCTCATTGTCCTACCTCCACCTCCAGTGATAAGAGGCAGGAACAGTTCATTTTCCATTGCTAAGCAACAGCAAAAACAGTGCGCCTGCATCTGTGCCCCGCCACACCGGCTGATAGGGATCGCTGTCTAAAGTTCATGTTTGCATCCTGAAGTCAACAGTAATTGTGGTTCCCTATTAGTCTTCATTAGGATAGTTTATGGCTGGCCTAACTCCAGTCTCCACTCAGTGGTTTGAATGTACTGTCTTCCTAGGGAAATGAATATTTGGCAGTAAAAAAATAAAATAAAATAAAATAAAAAACCTTGTGCGGATTTCCTCCCCTCATTTCCCTTCGGTGGGCCAGGAAAGTGCGGTCCACACCCGTAGTTCGCCAGCCTGGTACAACAAGGTCACTATTGAAGGCATTGGAGGAGACGGGTGGAAAAGAAGGCTGTGTGCTTCTGGGCTGGCTTCTGTCTACTCTACGGAAAAAGTAGGTCAGTGGTACACAGGTCTGCTTGGTAAAAGAGTTCTTGCATTTTGGAGCCAAAAGCACGACCCTTCTTTCCAGAGCAAAGGTATGTAGGGCCTTTTTCCATAGACCCGAGTCTCCTGGCTGGCTGGCTCAGGAATGGGTGTGACACTGGCCTTACTGTAGTGGTTCAGTCTCAGCCAGCTTGAAAGAGTGGCTGTGGGCCACAAGCTCCCAGGTGTTGACTCACACTGAAGCTGAGAGCCTGCCAGCCCCTTCCGGGAGCCGCCCAGGCCCTTACGTAACTCGCCCTTTTAGCCCCAGCTCAGAATTCCAAGGCTGATCGGGGAAAACAAATACAGAAAACAGCTTCGATCAATTAATGAGGATGTTACCCTCCTTTTTAGAGCCCATCCTCAAACATTGGTTTACCCTCAGCACTTTGCAGAGACAGTGTGGCTCCTGACAGCCCTCTCTACCCCATTCCCCAGAGTTGCTGAGGACTTCTTATGGCCATCCTAGAAAATAAGCCTGCTTGCGCCCCCTAGTGTACACGCGAATCAAAGCATGGCAAATCGAGTACCGAGAGCTTGTCTCCAACAGATTGGGGCAGCCCTGTGTCTTGAGGTCTAGGTCAGAGACTAGAAACCGTACTTAAGTCTTGTCCTCCAACCCTCCCTCACCCAGGCGTGCTCTTCTTGAGTCCTTCCCTATAGTCGCTTTCTCTTGTAATCTAAATCAAGTCGTCGAAACAGCCGAAGCTGGGAAGGCAAGGAGAGTCTTTGCTAGTGGCGGACAGTGCAGAGGCCCAGTGGCTGTAAACAGACACGGTCATTTTGCTTTGCTACAGTTGTTAAGTTGTGCCATTGGCTCTCTTGGGTACCAGACACCCTGGGGGTGATGATTCCCTAACAGAAAAATCTGGTATAAGAAACTCTGAGTCGAACAGCAGTTTCTTGGATTCTGATCACCCTGTACTTCTGTCACTTCCTGTCTTCTTCTGTCACCAAAAGGAGATGGAAGAGAGCCCAGAAAACCACTGAGGAATCTGTTGTCAGCATCTAAGGCAGGGACACTGAACCCTTAGGAGGATACCAGGAGCCACGTGGACACTAAGAAAAACTGAAAACCACCTTCGCCCAGTAGACAGGAAGGCTGCCTACCTATCAGAAAGCCTGGATCCTCAGCCAAAGAGTTACTTAGACAACTCTTTCCAGGTTGGCTCACTTGATGGAAGTCGAACGTGGGCTGGCAAATGCATTTCATATCCTGCACCAAGCTCAGTGAAGGACGAAGCCTAAAGTGTAGAGTTGAGAGTGTTCCTGCAGGTTCGATGTGAAAAGAAGTATCGTGATTGATTAGCAATGTCTGCTGTGTGCATAGACAACAGTATGCATGCGGGTCTACACAGCGACTAGGTAAGGAAGTAAGAGTGTGCTGCTTTGTATACCCCAGTGGTGGTATTAGTGAGATTGATTCCTAAATTGTCTGGAGTCTAAAGAGCTTATTGCCACCATTCCCCCTCCTTACCCTGCAGCCCCTCATGACTGACCCACCCACCGGATGGCTAATGTGGGAGAAACGCAGAATGACCATGGGAACATATCTGAGTTTCTCCACTCCTAAGATACAGAGTTATGGCTCCACAGAGGTACTAACTGAATGGGACTGCATGTGCTAGCAAGTGCTTTGAGCATGTGGAGAGAGGGTGGGACTGCCCAAAAAGCTTCTAAGTTTGCACCCTTGTGAGCTACTCAACCCAGAAGGTATCACTAGAAAGCAAGGCCATTGCCTGTACATCATAAACACAAGACATGGAAGAGGAAGAGGGGGCTCCCGGGTAGAGTGCTCACCCCCTCTGATCCTGTAGACTTTCATACAGCCGAAGGTCCTAAGGTGGGTATTGAAGGGTCGGTTTGTCTCTAGGACTGTGCACCACAGCCAGAGGACACCCATAGGTGGCCACCAAGTACCTGGATCTCAATGTGTTGCCCTACAAGATGCACCGAGAACATTTTTTCCTTTTCTTCTGTGTCGTTGCTTCCATTCCAGTGTTAGCCAGGCGTACGCTGACCTCTGCAGTAGTCAGGGGCTGAGTCAGGGTCTCACTATGTAGCCAGGCTGCCTTGGAATCCATGATGTAAGGCAGGCGAACTTCAAACCCATGCCAGTCCTGCTGCCTAAGCGCTGGCATTCTAGGAATGAGCCCCCACGGTTTGCTGTCCTAGCCTCTTAACAGTGTCCCCATCTTCTCTTCCGCTTCTCCCTCCAGTCCACCCTGTGCTCTGGAGTCCCCTCTCCAAGCAACAGTCAGTGGAATGAGCTTTTTGAACACAGGACTCCACCATCACATGCTCCTCTCTATATAGACTCCTTGCTCTTCTTCCAAATCCCCACAGAGCACCCATGACTTCTCTCCTCAGCTAATCTCTCCCCATTCCCAGCCTCCTTGTCTCATAGAGCTGCATTAGTTCTTCAGAGCAAATACTTCTGCTCCAGCCCCCCCCCCCCCCGAATCTCTCTCTCCCTTTCTATGTGGCTGTCATCCTCTCTCTGCGAGGATGCCACCTCCTTAGGGAACTCACACAGCACCTTAGGCTCTCCTTAAGACACCCATCACCATCAGAACTAAGTGTCTGTAAAACGATTTGCACATCAGCTATTCTCTGTTGGCCTCGGAGGCCCAAGAGAGGTCCCGAACGTTATTTTTGTCACCATGTTTCCTAGCCCAGAGCAGATACTCGCTAAATTAATAAGTTGGGTGAGTGGGGGGAGGGGAGTCAGAGGGATGGATGGAAGAATGGATGAGTGGAAGAAACTTTCAGGAGTTAAGGATTGCTTTCACTATTTGCCTGCCCCACTGAAAGAGCCGGTGGATGTGGTCTTATCCATCAGCGGAGAGGAGAGAGAAGGCTGACTGACCCCAGCACAGGGGCAGCAGGATATCATGGGATCACAGCTTTATTTCCTAGCAATCTCAGGTTTGCATTTCCAAGACAACCAGAAATGCGTGCCCAGAATTCTACTTCCCAAAATGTAATTTAAAAAGAAGAAAAAAAAAATCTAACCAAAAGTTGACTAGATCAGAGGGTAGGAAGTTAAACTTCAAGCCTCCATTCGTGTTGCTGGGAAAACCATATATATATATGGTTTTATATTTTATAATATAAATATATATGTATTTTTTAAGGGGCCAGGTTTCTGTACTTTTGTGGCAACTTTGAGCCATCCTTGCCAACCACAGTAAGCTAACTGCCAAATGGCATGTTGCTTTGCCGTAGGAGCATCTGAAATCTTAAAAAAAAAAAAAAAATTGACATGTCAAGCAGTTTCCCAAAGTTCATTTCTGTTTATAAGGCAGACTTTGACGAAGACTTTCACCCACTGATTGGTCATGTAAATTGCTGCCTCATGACTTGGTTGCAATACAAGGGAAATAACATTGGGTTTGGGCTTCCTGACATCTGTTTAGGGATCTTAGCCTGTGCTACTGGTTTCTTTGGTGGAGGCATGGTTAGGAAGTGGTGTTGGAAAGATTGGAAAGCCTTGCAGGGTCTTCCTTCAAAGACCATGGGGTTAGTCTAATGGCTTTAGGGTCTCGGTCATGGGGCTGGAGAAACGGCCCAAATGGTAACATGCTTGCTTTGGAAGTTTGAAGATCTAAGTTTGCTCCCTTGATCAAATGGATGAGATGACATGCATTAATAGTCTCAGCCCCAGGGAGGTGGAGACTTGGCAAATCCCTGGGGCTCCCTAGCTAGCCAACCTAGTCTACTCTGCGAACTCCAGGGTAATTCGAGAACTTGTCCCATAAATCAAGGTGGATCATTCAAAAGGAAAGATACCTGGTGTTGTCCTCTGGCCGCCACACACATGAGCACACCTGCACACAGGTATTTACACACAGAGGGGCAGGGGCTACAGGCATGATTTCCCTAATGCCCAACTCTAAGTCACTTTCCTCCAGAAGAAAAACATCTGTGTTGGTTTCTTCTTTGACTCCATAGTCTGCCATTGAGACCCATCTAAAGGTGGGCTGACGGATATGAAGAACACAAGACATCAGCGAATATCTCCTATAGCCAAGGGCTGTAATATGGACACAGGTCAGCCTGTTCCCTGTGACCACAGAGAACAGACAGCTCTCTGGGAGAGGTGCCCACACCATAGCACCCTAGGGTCCCTACTCCACTAGGTGCTCTGGCGTCAAACAAACTGATAAGTGTTGTGGCTCTGCCCCACAGGACAGGCATGCTTCAAGGTTACTTGATGACATTTACATCATTGGTCACAATGAAGTTTGATGTCAGCTGGAGAAAGAGCCCTCATGGGGTAAGGGTGTGATCTGCAGGCAGGGCTGGAGGGTGGTGTAGGGTTGGGTCATCATGGTCAAGGAAGTAGGAGGGAAACAATGAGATTCACACAAAGAAAGAACAAAACTACCCCCGCCCCCATGGAGAGGCTGTCAAGACTTCCGAATGGGGCATCTTGGAGGAGTGGTGTGGCCCACAGCTCAACCTGTGTGAAGCCTGAAAGGTCAATAACCCTTCCCCAACTCTGTCCTCATTCTTCAAGACGAACTCCCCTGATGGTAGAAAGAGCCCTCCCAGCCAGAAGACAGGAGAGAGGGATGTTTTCCATCTCTGCCATAGCTACAGTCACAATTGGTAGAGGAACCCAGGCCCCACGTGATTTCCTATAATATCTGCACTGCTGTGGAATGGGATGGGAGGTTCCCAGCGGATCTGTCAAGCTCATAGGCACTCAAGAAATAGACTTGAGACGACTAGGTAAGGATTAAATAAAATAACGCCCTAAGATGTCTGACCTAGAACCTCAGAGTTCCAGATGCAGCTTCTATTAATAATTGCTCTTTATTAATAGACAATGATACAGTTAAGGGAACGTAACTCACTGAGGACTCATTTGGGGTAAATGATTCTGGGCTTGCGTGGAAGTCTCACTGACTGGAAGAAGTGAAGGACTCTTTATCTTGACCCAAAGTGGGGAAGATTCACAATGCCCTCCTTTCAGACATCAGGGCTCATGGTTTCTGGTCTTTTCCTGGGAGGAACTGATGGGTTCTAAAGCAAGACCAGAAGACTTGTGACCAGGTGGATTAGCAGATGACCCCATTGTCATCTGATTTATCTAGAGGGACTCAAGAAACACAAATACAAAACGTCCTGCAGAAGCCCCCATGGTTTGAGCTCAAACTGCACCTCAAGGTGCACAGTGAATGATTTTGTAAGGTGTACAGTGAATGTAAAGGTTTTCACTTTGTGGTTTTGCTCCTCCAACCATCTGGACCAGTCTCAGGGAAGGCAGCATCTTCACACAGGAGACAAGGCTCATCCACGGTGGCGTAGTCACCTTTTGAAATCTTCAGTCCTCAACTGACAGTGTTTCCTGAAGGAGGCCTGTCATCACCATGAATAGGGGGAAATCAGAGCTGGCCCCTGGGGGCTCAGAGACCCAAGATCTGATGAGAGAAATGCAAAGGTGTTTGCTTCATCACTCGGGCAGGACAGCTCCTAGCTCCTTCAGTAGGACTTTCCCCAGGTCTGGGATTTTCGATTGACAGCTGCTTTGCTTCAAAATCAGCCTTCGAGCTGTTCGTACCAGTTATTTTCTAGTTTCAACCATCACCCAGCTGGGCACCTGTCCACCCTCCGCTAAGTGGCCACCCTGAAGGCTGAAGGTTTTTACCTTCAGACATCTGATTTCAGGCCTGGAGAGCTGGATGCTGGAACTCAGTGTATTTCTCTTCCTGTGTCTTAAGGTGTGTAGTCCCCCCCTCCTCTAGCCGCAGCAGATGCACCTGGCTCTCACTGGTACAGTGCAGCCCCAGAAAGCAGCTTAAAAATACATCGCTCTAGCTGCCTTGTCAAAGCTAATATATTCAGAAGCTGAAGGTGGCTCCCAGGACAGCTATGTCGGGTCTAGCATTCAAACATTTAGTGGCCGAGTAATTACTGTAATAATTAATTTCTGTTGCTTAATCTAGCAATCAGGCATGTCTCTTTACACATGGGAAAATGCTGGTCCCTGTAGAGAAGTGGTGTGTGTGTGTGTGTGTGTGTGTAAAATACAGAGCGGCAAGTGTGATGCAATTTAGGTTTGGAGATCAGTTTATGGAATAAAGATGCTTTGGGGGCTGGGAGTGTTCCTCGGCGGCGGGACACGTGGTTAGCATGCTTGAGGCTTCTGAGTTCAATCCCCAGCACACACAAACAACATTTTTTTTTAAAAAGCCGCTTTTCATTTTGTTTGTAGTCATAAGTTTGGGAGGAAAAGCATAAAAAGCAAATATGGAGAAACAAAAATTAAACATGCTTGACTTCAAATGCCAACTTTGTGGGAATTTTTCCCCGGGTAGGATTTGGTCAAATGCTATAATTTGCAGCTTTGTCAGTGAAATGTGAGAGCCGCTAATCTTACCCAAATCCACCCTAGGCTTCTAGAGTCATGCGTAGGAATCTGCTGTAATCCATAGGTTAGCTTAAATTTTTCTAGTAACTACATTTCTTAAAAGTCAAAAGAGTTGGTAGAATTATCTTAAAGAATGAACGTTGCTTGATGCAATATATTAGAGACATTGATCGATACTAGTCAATAGAATGCTAGCCAATAGAAAGATGTTGACAAGATGCTTTACATTGTTCTTTTCTTTCTCCTGTCTTAGAAATCTGATACGTGTTTTGCATTTATTGCATGTCTCGGTTTAATTACAGGTCCAGTCCTTAAGCCCATGTGCATATCTATAACTCCAGCTGAGAGAGGCTGAGACAGGAGGATCACAAGTTCCAGGTCAGCCTGGGCTATATAGCAAGAGATGTTTGGTCTCGATAGCTGTTTCACATGCTCAGTGGCCACAGGTTACTACAGGCTTCTATAGTGCATGGCGAAGAGATAGATACAGGGCGATGGGCAGCATGACATCTACGGAGCTGTGACTTAACCAGAGATGGTGACACACTCATCAAATACAGATGCGTTGCTGAGAAACCCCTAAATCAATGCTGCAGCATCACTAGCACTTAAAGCAGTGGTTCTCAACCTATGAGTCTCAGCCTCTTTGGGGGTTGCATATCAGCAATCCCATATATCAGATGTTTACATTACAGTTCACAGCAGTAGTGAAATTACAGGTATGAAGTAGCAATGAAATGATTTTATGATTTGGAGTCAGCCCCACACGAACTGTATTTAAGGGTTTGCAGCTTTTAGGAAGGTTGAGAACTGTGACTTACAGTCATCAGCACTGGAGACCACCCTGCCGGGCAGCACATGACAAGTCCCCCACTGATTCTGCTGTAGTTGTTGCCTCTGGGGTAGTGCCAAGGACCACGACGCTTGCCTGGCTCACGTTTCAGGGACTTGAAGCTCACTCCTACTGAAAGTAACAAGTCCTCCCTGGGTCTGCAATGTGTCTTCTGTGTAACTGGAATGGGGTGGAAAGGCTGGGCGTCTTCCTCTTCCTACTGGGTCTATCCCTTTGCTCTCTAAGTCTTTGGGTTTGAGCCTGCTCTGCTCCGTGCGTGCACATGCTGGTAACTGGGGAGATGTTTTGTCCAGAACTATAATGCAGGGCTAACCTGACCTAGACTTGTGTGCTCTCTCTGTCTCCTCTCTCTCTGTCTCCCTCTCCCTCCCTCTCCCTCTCTCCCTCTCTCTCTCTCTCTCTCTTTCTCTCTCTCTCTCAAATGTTCTCCTCTTTCATCGGCCCCACCTTTCCTTATTCTTCCTCGGTGTCTACAATCCCAGCCCCACTAGAGTCAAGAAGAAGCCAACGTATGAGTGGAGCCCCCTCTTTTCTTTGGCCATTCACAAACCTTTCTTTACACCCCGCCCCCCACAGAACTCATCTCTCAGACATTGATTTTTCCTTGGAAGGAGCTTTCAGGATGATGTGATTCAATGTAAGCATTTATTGGATGCCTTGATAGACTCAAAACAGGATTGCATCTTTCTTAACCTTCTACCTCCTTATGCACTGTGGTGTGTGTGTGTGTGTGTGTGTGTGTGTATCTTCCAGGTGTGGAGTAGCTTGTGAAGATCCGATAAACACTGGATGAATGCTGAGCCCATGCGATGGGAACCCAGGGGAAGGGTTTAAGGTTGGCTGTGAACCCAAAGGACTTGTCACCAGGAAGGAGAGGTGACATCAACACAGAATAATGGGAGTCCATCTGAAAGCACAGAGTCTTGTGATATGGAAAACATGACTCCATATCCAAGGACAAGGGAACAGAGATGTCCTCGCTGGCTATACAGACAGACCATGGGTGGATTTTTATGAAGCAGTAAGGCTGGGTGGGCTTTGGAAGCCATGAAGACAAAGTACTTAGAAAAGAGCAGTGTACTCCTGGGGGCTGTGATAGTTAACATCGATTTTTGAGGGACAGGATCCAGAGTCACCTAGGAGACAAGCCCCTGGGCATGTGTGAGGGATAACCTAGGTTAGGCTAATTGAGAAGGAGAAGATCATCCTAAGCGCTGGTCAGAGTAAAAAGGGTAGGCGTGCCAGGAAGATGGCCCGTCAGGTAAGTGTGGGGAATAGGGTTCTGACCCACAGCACCCACGAGGGTGCCGGGCAGGCACGGTGGCTGCCCGTATTCCCAGTTTGTGGGTGGAGGTGGGGAGGTGCATCAGGATGAGGAGCTGTCTAGTTAGACTAGCCACGTAAGTTCAAATGAGAGGGTGATCAGGGAGGAAATGAAATATCAACCTGACTTCCTCGTGTGTACACGCAGGTGCTTGAGCGGACTTCCAGGTTTCCTGTACCCATGCAGACCCCCATGGGTGTGCACTGCACACACGTACACATCCTTCTTAAATACAAAGAGTAGAAAGCAACCCAGACACGAGCATTCAGCACTCTGCTTCCTGACTGTGGGTGTGGTGTCACCCCAGGCTGCCTCACCATGATAGGCTGTACCTTCGAACTGTTAGCCCCTGAAACCCTTCTTTCTCTAAGCCTCTTTTATCTGGTATTCTGTCACAGCAATGAGACAAGCAACTAAAGCCAGGGGGTTGGTCTACTCAAGGCCAAAAGTCAGAGCCGTTGTGTGTGAAGAACAGTCAGCGCTGCCTCATTCTCAGAAAGCCCCCCTTTCCCCTTCGTGGCAGGCTCCCTTGTGGTCTCCAATTAATTAGTCCTAAGTGCCGTGCCTAGGGATTCTGAGTTCTTACCTTCTGCCAAGGTTCCACTCCCCAGGCCCCTTGTGCTTGGGTGGGACCGTATATGGCCAGTTGCAGCCTGTTAGCTGTGAATGGTCATGGAGTGAGTCTTAGACCAGAGCATCCCATCTTCAGCCCCAGCCCCTAAGAGTTTCTTCCTCTGAAGGGCTGGCTGCTCATCCACTTGGGCCACTGTAGTGATCAGAGCCACTCAGCTGGGGACAGGGACACAGCTGAGGGTCGTCAAAGCGCTTAGAAGCCACGTGGTCTTTATCCTCAGCCTAAGTACCCTGCTTGGCTGTTGGACAAATAGACCCGCCAAGGGGCATCTTGGCTGCACATACACCTGCTGCTCTTTTCCTTACAGATCTGTAGCTTGAGGCTGCTTCTCAGGCCTTCATTCCCAGCCTTCGACCCAGCCAAGCTAGTTTTTCTGTTTATTTGTTTCCTGTGGTGCTGCTGTGGGATTGAACACGGGCGCCTCATACTTCCTAAGCAAACAGTCGACCACTGGTACTCCCTCAGCCCCCGAACTCTCCTCAGTACCTAAGTTGCTAGATGAGCGATGGATCTCACACATTCATTTGGCCGGCCACTTCTCAAAATTCACTGAGCCTGCCTCCTGAGCGCTCTTCCGCTTACACAGCTGCACTGCATGCATTCTCACCTCAAAGGAGTGCCATCAAGTGTGATTGAAGCCCCTCGCCATGACAGACCCCAAAAGAAGCCAGAGATAGCTTCAAGCCCGGGGACTCAGCAACCACTGGGCAGAGTGAAGAGAGAGGCTGGAGGTCTCCGTGAGGACGGAACTGCTAAAGAGCAACACAGACAAGGAGTTGAGCTGGGCCCATTCAGAGAACACCGAGTGGTTGGGGATGAATAGCTGGGGTGGTGCCGTGGGCAAGTGGTGGATTCGTATGAAATGGAGGGCGCAGAGGCAGGTCCCCAAGAGCCTGGTAACCATGGCAACAGCGATGTGCACAGGCCAGTAAAAAGATGCTTAGAGATTTCAGCAAAGGGATACTCGGATCAGGCTTGTGTGTGGTTGGTTGGAGAAGAGAAAAGAGTTTTTTCTTTTTTCTTTTGTAATGAGTTGGCCAGGGAGAGACTTTCTGTGCGCTTCCCTGTATATTTGTGTTTTTTTCTGTTAGTCACAATTCTCTAGGGAAAAATAGGGAGGTTTAAAACTATATAAAGCTCTAGAGTAGCGGTTCTCAACCTTTCTAACCCTGCTGCCCTTTAACTCAGTTCCTCATGCTGTGGTGACTCCTGACCATAAAACTGTCTCACTACTACCTCATAACTGTCATTTTGCTACTGTTATGAATCAATCATAACGTAAATGATCTGATATCACAAGATATCTGACATTCAACTCCTTTCCCCACCCCCCCCCCCAGTTGGGGGTTGGGACCCACAGGTTGAGAACCACTACCCTGGAGCAATGCATGGAGCAAGAGGAGAGCAGTGGGGTGCAGACATTGGTTAACAATTTGGGACCACGTGGTGAGGGAAAGACAGACAGCAGGTGGAGGTGAGGCAGCTGGAGGGAAAGCTTAAGATGTGCAGAACCAGAGGCTGAGAGAAGTTGGCTAGTCAAGAGAGCCTTGCTGACAGAGGCACAGCCTTGGGCAGTGTCCTGGAGTGAAGGACTTCTGGAAGCAGGAATGCTCCATAGCACAAGTCTAAGCACTCAGCAGCACCGCGGAGTGAGATCAAACCCAGAAGGGACTTGGCTGTAAACTCAGCCCCAGAGTGGAACTGAAGACATCAATAATGAGAAGTGAGGGCTCGTGGTGACAAAGGCACAAGAGGTCCCCTCAAGGGATTATTGGAGATGTGATTAGGAGGGAAGTTTTAGCCTGACCTCCTTGATGCAGTAAAGACACAATTCAGCAAATGGTCAAGCAGACTCTAGCACTCTCTGAGGAAATACATGGTAAAATATTGTCCATAGTTACCTGAGGATGTTGCAGCATAGACAGAAGAGGTGTGTGTGCGTTCGCGTGTGCGCGCACACAAACATACATATATATGTATATACATGTATTTGTGTATGTATGTATCTGTATGTATGTACACACACACACACACACACACACACACACACACACATCTATGCTTTGCAGAAATCAGCCTCAGAGTCTAATGCCTTGTCCTTTTCCTACCTGAAACCTCCCTTCTCCTACTGTGGTAGCCACTCTCCTATTACTGTGATAAAATATCCTGGCAAAAGTGACTTACTGGAGAAAGGGCTTGTCTTGGCTCTGGTCCCAGGGTACAGTCCTTCACAGCAGGGAGGCTGTGGGGCTAGGGCTTGAGGAAGCTGCTCAGAGGCAGGAGGCAGAGGAGTGTGAGTGATTCCTCTCAGCTAGTTTCTCCTTTATATGCAACCCAGGCCCTAAAGTCAAGGAGTGGTACCGCCCATCTTTAGGGCAGGCCTTCCCTCTTGGTTAGCCTAATCAAGAGAATGCCTTGTAAGTATGCTTGGCAGCCTGTCAAGTTGACAATGGACACTACCTATCATACCCACTTAACCAAGGATCTTATTACCTGATCGGTTGCTGTAGTTAGTTAATTCTGCAATCAGTTATGGTATGGTACCATACCAACTATCTGACCATCTCCCTTGCTATCCATTGGACTGTTGGTTCTGCCAAAGGCCCATGTGTTAAGGGCTTGGTTCCCACCCAGTGCCCTCCTGAGAGGTAGAGACCTGGTGGAAGAAGTTAGCTGTTAGGGGTATGCCCTTGAGGAAGGCATTGGGAATAAACCTCCTGCCCTGTCTCCCAGACACTATGAGGGTTACAGGCCTCCTATTCTGTGTGATCCCACCATGATTTTGTCTTACCACAGGACCAACCAACTACAGACAAACCTCGAAAACCATGAGCCAAAACAAATCCCTTTTTAAATAAATCGATCCATCTCCAGTATTCATTTATGTATATACATGTATTTGTGTATGTGTATGTAATGGGAATACCATCACACCCCTGGACCTCTGAGCACAGTGGCTTAAAGACCATTCGTTCTGCTCGGACAACCATCTTTAGGTGGGAGAGCTTGTCCTGAGAACTGATTCCAGGATCCATGCTCAATTCCATCTTGCTGCCACCACTCATTGACTTCCCTTGTTGGTCCTCAAGATCAGAACCAAGTTAAAGGTATTTCCACTTTCCTACTTCTAAGGATGGAAAGAAGAAATTTTGGGGTGGGGCGGGGGTTCTTTTCCTTCTTCTTAGGTGACTGAAAGCGTGGGAGTAAGGTTCTGTGGTGGGTTGTCCACACACCGGGCTGCAGACAGCCGGTGTTGACTGTCAGCGCTGCTCACTGCTGCTAGGGCTAACACTGACTCTCTCTCTCTCTCACGCTCCGTACGAAATGGTTTAACTTTGACCTCACAGGCTGTGGCAGTTTCTAGGAACCACTGGGAATAAATCCTAATGGCTCTTTTCTCTTACAGTTTTCCCTTTCAGGAAAATGCCTTGTCAGAGGTTTAGCCACTGAAGCTAAACCCAGGATTCGCAATTCTTTCAGCTTCAGCTTCCCGACCTCCAAAAGGCTCAAGTGTAGGGTGGCGAATGTGTCGCAAGGCATAAAGGTGGACACTGCGTCCCAAGACTGGCCATCAAGGGGAGAGTTGAGGTGCCTGATCTGTATACTGGCCCGTCCCTGCCTGGGGCATGCCTAGCCCTGGGTCGTCCGCTGGAGGGCGGTGCGGCAGCGCCACCGTGTGGCCGTGCGACATCAAACCTCCACCCGCTGGGGTTATCTGCTCAGGAGCCTAGTTAGGATGCTTGGCTTAGGAACTCCTTGCCAGGGAGGACATCGCCTCTGGTCCCCGTATCGATTTTTTTTTTTGCACTGCCCCCTGGTGGAACTGTTTCTACTTCGAGGTGCAGAGGGCTGATGAAGAGGGACAGTTATCATCAGAGGCCGCAGAAGAACTGCCAACATGTCCCTCAGTGGTTTGAGCGCTCTGGTCTCAAACAAACAAGGAAAACAAAAGCAAACAAAAGTCCCCAGAGAGCTCACGCCCAAATCATCCATTTTTCCGGAGTAGGAAAAGGAAATGAGTGTCCAGACAGACATGGACGTTGTCAGCAGCAAGAACCTCTCTCTCTGTGCTTGTTGGGGTGTTTGGCTTGGTGACTCCAGGAATTGCCCCAGGGGCTCTGCCTCAGCTTAAATATTCCCCAGAATTAGGAGGTCCCTATGTAGGCTGAGTTCTGGGTACTGGAAAGGGAGACTTAACACACCACACTCCTGTTACTATGGAAACGCCCCTTCCCGCCTGCAGGTAGACTATGCTAAACTCCCGTGGAAAAAGAGCTATCAGGACCTTTAACTTATAGCGGCAGTGGCAGGCGGGGACTGATCAAGGTCGCCCGATTAACAAAGGTAGAAACCCAAGCCATTCTCCATTAGGAGAAGATGAAGCCCTGAGTCCTCCTTGTTTCTCCATTCAGAGACATCTTCACAGAGTGAGGAGCTTTAGCCGGAGAAAGACCCAGGAAAGATGGGGATTTGGAAAGAGAATTCATATCCAATCAGAGAACCTCGATCTTTCCACTTCTCCTTACTCAAGCCATTGTTCCCAGCTCCTTCCCTGTCTTGTTTGCAGACTAGGAGCACACCCCGAGCGTTATTGGTATCCGTCTGTATCAGCGAAAGAAGAGACAGCCCAGTCTTAAGAATCCGCCCAGGTAGGTAGGTCCTGAGGGGTTCACAAATAAATCTGAGCCTGGTTTCTGCTTTATGATGACCAACAACTAATGATTTTAAAGCACTTGTCAAGTGTAAGGCAGCGCCATGAACCAGCGCATTTGCTGTTTACAAAATGTTGCAAGCCTTGTCATTGTTCATGGAAGGAAACGGAAGCACAGTGAAGTATTTCAACAAAGGTCATTCAGAGAGCACCCAACCTTCTCAAGTCCAGGTGCTCCTTCAGCCACCATGCTGTTGATGAAAAGGAGACAGGAAGAGCATCTGTGTGCTCAGGAGTTGAGCATGGAGCCCGGAGCTTGGAGCCCAGGAGCCCAGGAGCCCGGAGCTTGGAGAGAACAAACGTATGCCCCCAACAACAGAGTTTTGCAGTTAAAGTCCTGGGATGGTAGAACCAGGGTTTTCTTTCTTTCTTTCTTTATGAGACAGAAAGATGTTACGATCTAGTTGTGCTTGTCTCTCATCATTCTGTGTGGGAGGAAGATGTTCTCTGCATCTGGGAGAAATATCATCACATCATACACAGAGGCCCATGTGTGCCCTTTGGTTCCCTCTTAGACACATCATCCTTATTCTCTACCGAACTGTACCTCTGTTTGGAGAAAGGACACTTGCCACTTTACAGCTTTTTAAAAGTGACAACAGCAGATAAAACAACAGGTTTTTGTCTTTCTAAAAGTGACAACAGGGTTCCTCAGAGTAGTCCTGGCTGTTCTGGAACTTGCCCTGTGGATCAGGTTGGCCTTGATATCAGAGATCTACCTGCCTCTGCCTTCTGAATATGCTACCACCACCCAGATTTTTGTTTTGTTTTGTCTTGTCTTGGTGTGTGTATATGTGTGTGTGTGTGTGTGTCTGTCTGTCTGTGTCTTTGTGTCTGTGTAGCCTATAATTTGGATAGTGGAGTGGCAGATTGTATTTCCAAAAGCAGCTGGCCCAAATGCTTTCCATCTCACACTTACATAACTTAGATCCTCTCTTTGCACATTCCCAAGTGAACTTAGGATGCTTTCTCTATGTCCGCCCCTTCCAAACCTAAGTGACATTTGTGCCGGCTTCAGTAGGCAAATTGGTACATCATTGAGTATGCATGACTTCTGAGACAGATCATAAAGCCTCCCTGTCCATCTTCTCTGCTCTCTCAGAACATTTGCAGTCATGTTTTGAGGTAGTCATTGGTTGTGGGAGGGGGGAAGAAAAACCATGTGTAAGTGCCCCAGCCTGCAACTTCTTAAACTTCTACAACTGAACCGGGGTGTTACAAAAGATTTTGGTAACAATAAAAGGTTCCAAAATAACCATTGACCCTGAATCAGTTCGGCTGCACGATGAATACTGGCACTGCATGCAGTGAGAGCCTGCAAGGTCGAGTGAGCCAGGGCTCCCGCTGTGACTTCAGAACCAGGGCTACAGTGAAATCTCACAAGGTATCACGGGTGAGCAGTGTGCACAACACTTTGTATTCAACACACTGGTTTAATTACAGAAAACAAAGACAAAATACATTCCTGCATTGTTCTTCAAGAGGTATTAAATTATTATATCTTTAGGGCACATTGTGTTAGAGTGTTTGATTTTTTTGTGTGTGTTTTATTTATTTTTTTATTTCTTTTTAGAAACAGGATTTCTCTGTGTAGCCCTGGCTGTCCTGGAACTACCTCTGTAGACCAAGCTGTCCTTGAACTCAGAGATCTGCCTGCCTCTGCCTCCCAGGTTCTGGGATTAAAGGCATGCTCCACCACTGCCCATCCATTGCTTGATTTTTTTAAAAAAATATTTATTTATTTATTGTATGTGAGTACACTGTAGCTGTTTTCAGACACTCCAAAAGAAGAGGGCGTCAGATCTCATTATGGATGGCTGTGAGCCACCATGTGGTTGCTGGGATTTGAACTCAGGACTTTCAGAAGAGCAGTCAGTGCTCTTAACCACTGAGCCTTCTCTTTGGGGGCTGGTGAGATGGCCCAGCGGTTTAGAACACTGACTGCTCTTCAGTGCTTGATTTTTAAAACTTGATTTTTGAATTGATGACAAGTTCCATTAAAAACCATTAAATGAATCTTGGTTTGGGATAGGGCAGGACTTCCAAATCCCATTTTTATTCTGAAATGGCCCCGCATATCCTTATGTCACATGCACCATATATTTACGTATAGCAGCAGTCACAACATTGATAATTCTAAAATCAAAATATCAGTCAACTCTGAAAAGCTTTGAAGAACTCTATATCCTGTGCTATCAAGATTTCATTCTTTATATAAAAATAACCAAGCATATTCATCTCAGTAGTGTGCACAATTGCTTTCCTATTTAATGAGTGATAGAGCTGCACACATCTATCCCTCAAAGAATTGTTTTAAAATGAACCTCTCTGTAGTTATTGTCAGTAAACGTTTGATTTATAGACCCGTCTTATATAGCTACACACCTAGGCTGTGTAAAATTATCTTAGGTAGAAAAAGGTCCTAAGTCACTGCTGAATACTTGGGGGGAGGCTAGTTTTTGAGATACTTCAGCTAATGCTGTTGGGAGCAGAGCTGGGTTCTGCTCACATTGAAGATCCAGGAGCAGAATCATTTATTACCATTGATTTAAGCCACTAAGTTTGGGTGGCTGTAGTGACTGTGAACACTTTTATTTTATTGTTATCCTCTGTTCTTCAATGCAGTTCAGGCAAATCCACTTCTAAGCATACAGAAAGATTTCCCCAGGGAGAACTTTGAGGCAGAATCACTAGACCTAAGTCTCAGTCTCAAGGGAGTGAGCCTCCAACCATGGAGATACACCTTGAAAATATACTAAGCCAATCATGTGTGGCATAAAATAATGTCAGCTTCCTAAAATTCTAAGGACACTCATTTAAGGATGGAGTGATAAGGACTGGTGTGTGGTGGGGAAGGAGGGATATTTGAACTGGTGGATGATCAGTCCCTCAAGGGCCAAAAGCCTTGAGAACCCTGCCTCTGCTTGGGACAGAATATCTCCAGTGGCTTCCACTCATGGACAGAGGTAACCTCTTGGGTACCCTCCTGAGATGTTGTCTATGAGTCCCTAGCTGACCGGCATCCTGGGCTAGGATCTCACACTTGGGAAGTGAACTGACATCAGTGGGGGGATTCGTACCACACATCCTGTTCCCTGTTCCCTTCCCTGCCTCCTATTAGAAAGCCCAACTGAATACTTGTGTGTGAAACTCCCTCCATCCTCAGGAAGGCATTAAAATGAGAGCTTGCTTCTGCCTGTGTGTCTGATTCCTCTCTCCAGAGACCATGCCATGCTGTCTGTCTCTGTGTCTGTCTGTCTATGGAATAAATTTTCTAGTAAACTTATTCCCCAGAGATCTGCCTCAGTTTTCTCTTGAACCCTACACATTGAACCCCAGTTTTTGTTTATGAGACTGTGAATGTAGCCAATGCATACAATCTCCAGGGAGATGACACTGAGGGCAGGGTGAGGGTCTAAACTTCAGCACCATCGGGAACATTCTATTAGAAAGAAAGAAGAAAGGAAACAGAAGAAAGAAAGCAAGGAAGGAAGAAAAAAGGGAAGAAGAAAGGAAAGGAAGGAAGGAAGGAGGGAAAGAAAGAAGGAAGGAGGGAAGGAGGGAGAGAAGGAAAGGAGGGAGGGAGGGAGGGAAGGAAAGGAGGGACGGAAGGAAGGAAGGAAGGAAGGAAGGAATCACCCCAAAGTCAAGGTTCAAAGCAAAGTCTACAGTGTTGATGTCTGTTAGATTTGAGTGTGGGTCGGTCATACATGAACATTTTTATTTAATTTTTAAAAATACTCATTATATCTGCTATTTATTCTTCTTTTGTTACTTTATTCTTTTTCTGAGACAGGGTCTCTCTACAAAGCCTACATAGCCCTGGTTGTCCTACAGCTCACTCTGTAGACCAGGCTGGTTTCAGACTCACCAGAGATCCCCCTGCCTCTGCCTCCCAAATCCTGGGATTAAAGCTATATGCCACCATGTCTGGTTTCAAATATTTTATTACTAAATGTAAAACTCCCCATCCAAAATCTCTGGTCATAGTCATTATGGTTTCATGAATGTCTATGCATCATGAGTGTGACCACACACCCTGATAATCAAAAGCAAGGCCTTTGGCAGTGGAGGATCAATCACTCAATTCAAATGTCTTTCTCTTCCCATTACACACCATCCCGTCTTACCACACTCTTGGACTCCCTTTAAGAAACAATTAGCAGGGCTCTGACTGTGACTCAGCTCAGTAGAACCCTAGCCCAGCATACACTAGGGTATGGGGTTTAATCCCAGATACTCTATCAAAGACAGAAGAAGCCGAAATTCCTTTACTTCCCCCTTGTCCTTACCCCAGTGCATCTCCCTGGAAGATGGATTTAGATTTGCAAAGCTTCCCCTTGTCTCTTTTGTTCCCTGCCTTGGCCTGAGTAGAGGGAACACGGCAATTATCACTAAAAGTACTTCTCTTGCGAGTGGGCTCTGCTGTAACTGATATTTCAAAGACAGTTTAAAATCAACTTTGGCTTGAAAGTTATTTGCTATTATTTTAATAATGCGATTTCTATTATTTTCCCCAAAAACTTCCACTGCAGAGCAAGGCTGAACCAAGCCATGTTAGAACTCTACCCTTAGCCTTTAGGCCATTCTGCTCACGGTGAGAACGTTGTTCTTTTTATTCTCATGTTACAGGTAAAGGAACAGACCCCAGGAGCGGGTCTCTCCTCGCCCAGTGATTCGCTCGTTCTTCTAGATCCACTTGAATGCCACTCGAGTGGGAAGCTTTGGTGCTTGCGCTCCTAGGAGACCAGTCGTCCATATCCTGGGACTCAAGTTGCATGCATATTCTTCCTTAATCAAAATGATTGATCATTCATCCACTGACTACATGCCTCATGAAAGGATGCTGAATTTTGTCAAATGCTTTACAGTAAACTTAAACACCATTTGCTAGGGCTCTCTCATTGTTTCTCTTAGGGAGAAATGTCACTTCACTGATCATAGCTCTACCCTCAAGCAAATGACACCTACATATTACTGACTTTGGAAGCTCCAAAAAGAGATGGGCAATCCTTTTCCTTCACATTATTAACTCTGGCAGAGTTCGTACTTGGGACCCTACTGAATCATCCTCCAATGGCTTAAAAGCCTCAAGGTGACTTCTGTTACTGTGGCTGGTCAGGGCCTCGAAACCTGAGAGTTGAGTTTCACAACAACCCAATGGCATTCCGTCTTTCTCCCTTTGGGGGATTGATGCTAGAAGAAGAGTTTTTATTTATCATCTTGCACATGGTTTTTCTCTTCCTTTTACTCTCAGACATTTGAATCTGAACACAAGGAATAGTCTCAAATGTTTTTGTGAGGCTTTTTTGTAAGTTTGATAACATACAATTATAACAATAATTTTATGAGACTTTTCATAATTCCACTTGCGGATTAAGTTCTTTGAGATGAAGTTTTTAGTTTCTCTTGAGCCACTTAGACAACCAAATAACATGTTGGTTCTATAGCACAGGCTTACCATATACACTTGACAGATAATACCTACCTTTGAGCAAAATTGTCACTTGTGGGACTTACCTTGTCACATTCCTAAGGGTTTGGAGGACACTGAACAGCAAGACAGAATGATGCTAGTACTCAGGCAAGACACACACACATGTTAGGTCACTAGGATACTTGGTTTCAGCTATCCAGTATGGCAGGAGGGTTTAAATTAATCAAATGTGTTGTTGAAAGAGACGGGATACTGCCATGCCAACACTCTTTCAGAACTTCCTGAGAACAGCTGGCTTGGTCCCAGAACCTTTGTTGATGTCTCATGTCACAATGGAGATCGCTCCACACAGTATTGCATATTCCTCTCTGATGCAACGTGAAAGGAGATATTGGCAAAGTGCACTGTGGTACATCATTCGATGACAATGTTATATACCTCTCCCCAGTAGGCTCAAATAGTCAACCCTTGCCTCAGAGAGGCCACATTCAGGCAGGTAAGATGACTCTGTGGATAAAGACAACTACCCCTCAGCACCATGCCATCAAAAGAAACAACTGTTCTCTCAAAGGAATAGGAGACATAGTCTATTCTACAGGCCACACCATGCGTGGCCATCCAGGAACCATTTAGATTTCCCTCAGTATAATGTTCCAATGTGGAGTATAATGCCTTAGTTGTGGATTTTTGTAGTAACAGAACAAAGAGAGTTATAAGTCAAGATATCTAAACAACTCATTGTTGAAAACCTCAGATAGGGGATGGTACAGAAAGATGGGGGCGTCTTTCCTATTGGCCTCCTCTGCCATCTGGTGATGCTCTTGGCTTTTCAGTGAATGGAAGATAGAGCTGTATGATTACTTATCTGTTAACCACAGGATGTTAGGTCAGTCAGAGGTCTGCATGGAATGGCCATTTAGGGGACAAAGGTTAGCATCTAAATGAAAGATAAAGAGTAATTAGGCCCCAGACCTACAACACTCCAATTTCTCCAAATCACTACAGTTCTAATCAATCAGTTGTTGCCCAGATCCTTTCCAGGAATTCTTGTTCACATTGGTGACCTGAGTTCAATCCCTGGAACCCACTTGGTGAGTAGACTGCCCCACGTTCTACGCCAAACACATTTATTCTTCTGTTGTTACTATTGTTAATGGACTGTCCGGTGTCCTATGAACCTTCGATCGAAAGTCAGACAACCCGTTGGCTGAGTTTCTTTCATAAAGTGGGTGGAACTTCCTGTTTTTGTCTTAGGGGAATAACTCCAACAGCTGTGAGCCATTTTTCACAAAGGGTGTTGTTATACACTCAGGTGAAAAGCTCTACTCTTAGCACCAATGGATGTATGTGAGGCTCAGGAATTCCTTCAGCAAGGCAGGTTCTGATCAGGATTCCTCGCAGGTGGCCAAAACACATCAGGTGTTTCTCTTGTGCTGGTAACCCAAATGAGCCACTCTCTGCCTCCACGCATGGTTCTCTGCAGCAGAGAAGGGCGGAGTATCATTCTCCTTGAGCAGTGAGTGAAGTGGTCCAGGGGAATTTCTCCCTAAGAGAAACAATGAGAGCTCTAAGAAATGGTGTCATTAAGTTTACTATAAATCCTTTACAGCATCCTTTCATGAAGCACGTAGGTCAGTGAATGGAGGATTAATAATTCTGATTGATGAAGAAAGGCATGCAGCATAATCTTGTGATCCTAAACAACCCACATGAGAGCATTAGAACAAAACCAACCCTACCCAGGCCCAAAGGCAGCAGGGTTTCATTTGTAGACAAGCCATGCATGAAAAGCAACTGTATTTTTGTAGAGCAGTAATGGACTTTGAAGACAAAATTAAGAAAACAATCTTACTTACAACAGCACAAAATAAGAACAAATTGACAAGTATAAACTTTAAAAGGATACAATCTATGAGTAATTTTTGAAAAAATATGATTAAATGGCAACTATGCTCTGTGCTGAAGGACTTAACCTTGTTAGGATGACAATCCTCCCTGCGGAGAAAGAGGAACACTCCTCCACTGCTGGTGGGGTTGCAAATTGGTACAACCACTCTGGAAAGCAGTCTGGCGGTTCCTCCGAAAACTGGGCACCTCACTTCCAGAAGATCCTGCTATACCACTCCTGGGCATATACCCAGAGGATTCCCCACCATGTAATAAGGATACATGCTCTACTATGTTCATAGCAGCCCTATTTATAATTGCCAGATGCTGGAAAGAACCCAGGTATCCCTCAACAGAAGAGTGGATACAAAAAATGTGGTATATCTACACAATGGAGTACTATTCAGCCATTAGAAACAATGAATTCATGAAATTCTTAGGCAAATGGATGGAGCTAGAGAACATCATACTAAGTGAGGTAACCCAGACTCAAAAGGTGAATCATGGTATGCACTCACTAATAAGTGGTTATTAACCTAGAAAACTGGAATACCCAAAACATAATCCACACATCAAATGAGATACAAGAAGAAAACAGGAGTGGTCCCTGGTTCTGGAAAGACTCAATGAAACAGTATTTGGCAAAACCAGAACGGGGAACTGGGAAGGGGTGGGAGGGAGGACAGGGGAAGAGAAGGGGGCTTACGGGACTTTCGGGGAGTGGGGGGGGGGCTAGAAAAGGGGAAATCATTTGAAATGTAAATAAATTATATCAAATAAAAAAAAAGACAAAAAAAAAAAAAAAAAAAAGGATGACAATCCTCCCTAAGTTGACGTACAGAGTCAATGTACACCCTACTGAATCTCAAAGTCTCTTTTGCAGATGTTGGGAAACAGATCCCAAATTCCAATGGAAAAGCAAGTCAAATAATGTCAAGGAAGAAAACCAAAGATGAGAGACTTTTATTTTTCTGATTTTAGATACAATTGAATTGTGGCACTTTCTACTTGAAGAGAAACCTGTGGGAGGGAAGAGAACAGAGAGTCCATAAAGGAACAATCACACATGTAGTCAACTAGTTGTCAAGAAGAATTCCAAGACAATTCACCTGCAACAACTACATATCCACTTCGAACAATGGTGTTGGGTTCCTGCCTCACACTGTATAGACGTATTAACTTGGAGTGGCCATCAACCTAAACATCAGAATGAAAACTCTAAAGAGTCTTAGAACACAAGAAAATTGTCATGATACTGTGTTAGAAAATGCTTTCTTCATGATAACATTACGGTGAAAAGCAATAAACAAAAAAAGAAGGAAAATTGGACTCCATCAGAGTTAGCATTTGCGATTCATAGGATCCCATTAGGAAAGGAAAAGACAGTCCATTTAATGAGAGAAAATGATTGTAAATCATTTATCAATAAAATGTTGAGGGCTGGGCTGATCCAAAGCATTCCCTGAGGCTCTGGGCTCTGGAGAATATAGCTCCTCTAAACAAGGAACAAGTGTGGCAGAGTCAGTAATAGCCTGGGGCCAGGGTCTTGGGAGCTTTTCCCTGAGGCCCTGGTGTATAGAAAAAGAATACAATTTCTTCTCTGATACAAGGAATATACTTGGCAGAGCCAGCAATGGCCCAGGGCCAGGGCCTTGGGGGAGTCGCAGCTTTGGATTTCGTTTCCTGAGAATCTAACTCTGCCCATCCTTAAGGGGCTGTGGCTATCACTCCCAAGACTACTATGTGCTATCTTGCTGCACTTGGAGCACTCTGTGTTCTCTCTATGCAACAGCACTTGATTAGCTTCCTGCTGGCTTTGTTCTTTTGTGTGATAGCTTTCTGCTGACACAATCCCACTCCTCCCCTACAGACTGTATACAACATGCTGTACTTCCTAGTATGCCTGCTTGCTGTAAGATACAGCGTAGGCAAGACCTCCCAATCTCAAACTTGTCTCCTTATCTTCCAACCTCCTGGTCCTCTCTCTCAGGAACCTGTTGCTGAAGAATGACCTGCTGGCCCAGGTCATGAAGGCGCTTTAATCTAGACTATACAATGAATTCTTATACTTAATAAACAATGATATTCCAACTTTAAATGGCAAAAGATTTGAATAAGACATCTTCCCGAGTAAGATAAATCGATCACCAACAGGCAAAGGTGGTCGCCATTACTGACATTAGGGAAGTGATATCCATGGCACACAAAGACACTCTTGGTAGGATGGCTCTAATAGAAAAGCCATTGGCAAGGATATGCAGAAGTTAAGGTCAGCATATGCTACCAACAACATTGTAAGATGGTGTGCTTACTTCAGATGATACTGGAGCTGTTCAGGGTGGTCTGGCTATAGACAGCTACTCTATAAAATACTCCTTTGGTTCTGAAAAGTGCTATAAATGCAGCTTCCAAATTAACACATGAGCCAGTAGTTCTTCCTCTAGCTACATAGCCAACAGCAAAGAGAATGTCAACTCCCAGGCTCTGATCACAGCAGTTTTATCAACATAATAAATAAAAGGATCATGTGACTTTTCCTGAGATATGGACAAATGAGGACTCATTCCAGATTGGGGTATGGGTGACAGATCAAAGAAAAAACTTACAGCCAAGAGTAGCTTGAGCTCATTGGGGCTGATTTCAGGAGTAAAGGTGATGGGTCACCAGTGGGGTCCTGGACGGCCCACAGGCAGCTGCAGTACCAGGAAACCCACACCACAGTGGACCGTGACTCACGAGAGCTCCCTGCACGGCTTGTATGCGGCTCCCCTGGTCCTCTCCCGGCATGTTTCTGCCTATATAACCTTTGGGAGAGAGGCTTCGTGAATCCTTTAAATTTCTGGCGCTCCCAGAGACTGTATGTTTGCTTACTTCCTGAGTCTTGTAAATTTCATTTACTTCCTAAGTCTTTTTTGTTTTGTTTTGTTCTTTATTTTTTTTCGAGACAGGGTTTCTCTGTGTAGCCCTGGCTGTCCTGGAACTCACTCTGTAGACCAGGCTGGCATTGAACTCAGAAATCCTCCTGTCTCTGCCTCCCAAGTGCTGGGATTAAAGGCATGTACCACCACCGCCCGGCTACTTCCTAAGTCTTGAGGAGGGAATGCCTCAACTCACAGGAAATAACTACACGACAGCAAAAGTAAGACAACTGTCAGTGAATGAATGAATGAATGAATGAAGAATGAATACACGCCACAATCCATATTAAACAGCTGGATAGCAACCAGGCCAAGAAAGAAACGAGGCAGCCAGGCAGTGGTGGCTCACGCTTTTAATCCCAGCACTTGGGAGGCAGAGGCAGGTGGATTTCTGAGTTCGAGGCCAGCCTGGTCTACAGAGTGAGTTCCAGGACAGCCAGGGCTACACAGAGAAACCCTGTCTTGGAAAAACAAGCAAACAAACAAACAAGGAACAAAACAAAACAAAAGAAAGAAACGAGGCACTGGTGCCGACTCTGACACAGATGGGCCTTGACATGATGCTCAGTGAAAGGAGGAAGTCCCAGACATGGCATACGATATTCCATTCATATGAAATACACAGGACAGGCAAATTTAAGGAAGACAAAGAGTGACAGCCAATGGGCGTGGAGCTTCCTCTGAGGAGCTATTAGGAAAGTGACTGTAGTGACAGATGCACAAATCTGGGAGTGTATTAAAAACCATTGAACTGTGGTGTTTAAATTGGAAAATTATTTAAATCACATGACTGAGGCTGTGACTATTAGTAACAGTATTTAAAATATCAGCGATCTTTCCACAGCCTTCCTGGATAAAAGAAGCAGCACCAACAAGATGAATATATGCTCAAACCAATTGGCTGAGCTCACAAATGCTGCAAAGGACTGTCTTGGAACTCAGGAAGCCTGGCGTTATTCCCATTTTTCAGGTGAGGACGGTAAGCCTGAGACACTTTAATGATTCCTGCACAGGGAGGGCACACTGCCACAATACCAGCGGCAGACAAAGTGAGTTCTTCAAATTGAACCTGAGGACATGGGATGAGATGTGTCTTTGTAAAGCTATGGAAAGTTGATTTATGTGGCAGGCAGACCCAGGGGGACTTTGAAGACAAGCTGTTCTACTTCTGCCAGGACAGAGGCAATGCATTGTGGTGATGAGGTTGTGGCAGCCCAGGTTTGTGTCTCTAGAGGCACAGGAAGCTCTGAGCCTGTCCGGTGGCCTTTCCCAAGCTGGTCTGACTGTTGACACCATGCTTGGTCTGTGACCAGGGAAAGTGTCGTGGGTGTCCTTCCTCTCCTGTCCTTGGCTTCTGCCTCGAAGCCACATCTGTGCCAGAGAAATCAAAGAACACCCATAGGGCCCTAGGGAGAGACGGGCAACCCACAGGAAGAGAGGCAATTCCTTTCTTTGTTGATGGGAGAGAGGAAATTAGAAAGACAAGACCACAAAAGGATGGGCAACTTGGATGGGCTGGCGACTTGCCCACTTATTTAGGAATGTTGGTTTGGGGGCAGAATCTCTTGTAGCGCAGGCTGTTTCAAATTTGCTATGTGGCCAAGGATGGCCTCAAAGTTCTGATCTTGGAACTCCACCTCCCGAGTGCTGGGTTTATAGGTGTGTGCCACCACTCCAGTTTTAGGAGGTCCTAGAGATCAACCTTGGGGCTTTTGTGCAAGCCAAGCCAGTACTCCATCAACACAGTGCCTGCCAGATCTTTTAAATAAATGTTCCTCTATTTGGTTATTAAATTTTTAAATTAATAATGTAATAAGTGATAATAATGTAAACATCACTTCCACTTCACACTCCCAGGTCTCCGTGACCCACTAGAGGGAACAAACCACCTTCCGTGTCCTCGAGGATGTTTCTAGGTTCTCCTGTCCTCTCATGTCTTCTCCTGTCCTCGCCTGTCTTCTCTTCATTCATCATCACAGTGGGAATGCTCTCCCCGGGGTTAGAGGAGAGCCACATCTATGTTAAAGACTTGGCAAGGATGGGGCTGGTGTGATGACTCAGCAGGCAAAGACACTTACTGTGTAAACCTGGATGCCTGTGTTTGATCCCCAGAACCCATATAAACATGGAAGGAGAGATATAATACTACAAAGTTAACCCTTGACCTTCACATTACATGAAGTACACATGTACACACACACACACACACACATGCACACACTTTTTAAGAAGAACATTCTTTGAGGATTACTCATTAGAAGAGACCATTTCTGGGGGCTCTCTTCAACCCCAATAACAGCATTCATTGCCCACCCTGATTTCTCACTCTATTATTCTTTCAACTAACAGGTAAAAGCTTTGGGATGTACTGAGCTGGCAGATCATTAGCTTTCACCCATCCAGCAGCTAAGAATGTCTTCAGATCACATGTCTTCTGAAGCCCAGAACAGTTTCCCCAGCATCGCTGTATCTCCCCTAACTGAGTTTCACACAACCGCTTCCACAATAGAACATGTTATTCTTGGTCAACCACAAGCTGTGTTGCAAGGCTGTGGTCACTCACATGTGGTACAATAGACCGTCTTATCCTTATGAGGTGTGAGGTGTGTTTTGCAACATCTGCATGGTATCTTGCACCCTAACATTGTCTCTTAGCTTGAAGACTTCCTTCACATGACCATCTCATTCTGCTTGACACAGCATCACACGATGTGGAAGCCCTTTCGCATATTCACTTGGCCCCCATTAGCTAGGCTCTTTAGGCTATCTGTAAATGTAGCCTCTATAAACAATGCCAACAAATAATCCTTGCATGCCCATTGTCAAGACTACAGGGAAAACTGTATGCCAAATATATTATATGGAAAAAATAATTAAAAATACCACATGATGAATTATTGGGCTAATGTGATGAATCCCTAGACAGAATTGTTGAACCTGAGAGTTAAAAAAAAGTTAGTTTATTTTCAATAGTAATTGCAAAGTGTTCCTGAATTATTTGGAGTCTTGACTATCAGGCAGAATGCCTGTTTACACTGGTCCATAAACATGACATCACCTTCCAGTCTGTATTAGGATATGTTGTAGGCTACTGATGATTGTTAAAGATAGCAGGTCCTAGTCTTGTTAACCTATTAATGTGACATGATAATGAGTAAAGATCTTAGCAAATGTTCACAACTAAGGAAGGGGTGGATTATCCCTGTAGGCCCAGTGTAAGCACTAGTGTCCTTATGAGACAGAAGGAAATCTGACACAGTTAGAAAAGAAGAGGCTCCTTTGACAGGACCAATGGGGAGCCCTGCAAGAAGGAAGATGTGGGGGCTGGGGAGGCGGCTCAGCGGTTAAGAGCACTGGCTGCTCTTTTCAGAGGACCTAAGTTTGATTCCCAGCACCCACATGGCAGCTTACAACTATCTGTGACTTCAGTCCCAGGGGATCCCATATGTTCTTCTGGTCTTTGTGCACACCAGGTATACAGTAGTGCACAGACAAGATCACCCATACACATAAATAATAATAATAATTTTTTAAAATTTTAATAATTTTTTTTTAAAGAAGGAAGATGCTACAGGGTCAGCTTGGAAGGTGGAGGTGAGGCCACCGGTCAAGAAACACAGCTGGAGGAACTGGAGAAAGGTATAGATGTGGACTGACTGCCCTTGAGATACGGTTCTGCCAACATTCACTTGTTGGATTTAGCTAAGAGTCTGGCTTCTAGACCTGTAAGAGAAAACAAACAGGCTGTGAGTCTCTAGGACAGTGATAATTCCTTATCGTGGTAATAGCCAGAGCAGGAGGGAAGGCTTCATGCTGTGGGGGAGGGCAGCTACTGCCTGTTAGCCTCTAACTCCTGTCATGTAACGCCATGTCCCTCCAGCCCAGGCGTGTACCTCCCCCCCTGTGGTGTAAAAACCTTACTGCTCACTGCTTCACATTCGTGGGAAGGTGGCTGATTCGATCACAGCTTGCAAGCTGGATGCTAAAGGATTTCCTGTAACCACCCACAGACCTCTCCAATAAGGCACCAGCAAATAGTGTTTTCTTTATCTCTGCGTGCTTCTAGCATGCTTATTGTGTCGTATAGATTACCTTGGGGACCTCGTGTGTGTGTAAACATTTTTATAGCATTATTTCGCAGCTCTCACAGTGGAGCACCGCAGGCCGTCTTCCCCAGGGAGGATGTGGGTGGGAGGGACCTAGTTCTCCAGGAATTAGGTACCGCTTCTCTGTTCAGTCTCTGAGAGTACAGTAGCATCTTTCACTTGGTACTCTCTTGATATCCTGGGTGAGGAAGGTAGTCAGTGTTTATTGAGGTCATCCGTAGGTTGCTGGAAAGGGGTTTAGGGAAGAATAAAATCTGAAGCTTAATTCATCCACTCAAAGGTTCAGGTCTGGAGGGCAAACTCTTCTGCATCGGTAGTTTTCAACATTCCTAACATTGTGATGCTTTAATACAGTTCTTCATGTTTGGTGACCCCCAATCATAAAATGATTTAGTTGGTACTTCATAACTGTAATGTTACTACTGTTATGAATCATAATGTAAATAAATATCTAATAGGCAGGATATCTAATATGTGACCCCCAAAGGGATCATGACTCACAGGTTGAGAATCACTCCTCTTAACTCTCTTGAAGGCAAATGTGTTGTTGAAGGGGTTTGAAGTTTACAAACACATGAAGCTGTATGATAGAAGCTCACTTTGGCCACCTTTGAATATCAGAAATGCACACATGCCCCAACACACATACAAAGTCACATATGTCTGTGACACATGCAAACACACAGACATACATACACAGATGCTCACTCAAATACAGACACATACAGACTCATACACACAGAGAAACACACACACATACCAGCCCATACAGTCACATATAAGTACGTATATAAATGCACACACACACACACACATACACATATATATAGACACACACACACATATATAGACACACACACACACACACACACACACACACCTTGCCCCCAGTCTCCATGCGCTGATCCAAGCAGGTATGAACTCAGAGGTACCTCTTCCCTAAATCGCCTGTTAAAATAGTCCTGGATTCCCTCCGATTCCTTCTGGCAAGCAGAACTGGCCAGGCAGTAGATGACAGACTAATTATCCCAACTATCAGAAACTTCCTCTGTGTCTGTAACATACCTTGACAATCCAGTGGCTCATCATTCGAAGGCCTCTTAATGGCTACATGATTGACATGTGTGTGTGGGATTTTTATTTTAAGAACCAAGGCAAATCTATGCCTTCAAAGTTAGATGAGTTCTATGATGCCAAGAAACCTGTTTTGCACCCACCATGGGCTAGAATGTGAATTTTAGCATGACTCTAATCCTAGATAACTAGCAAGAAGGGCAGTGAGAAAGTGAAGTCTCTTTTCTGGGTTTAATATTTATCTCTCCGTAAATGTTCCCTAGCCCCAGGCCGTACAGCTCTCCCCTTGCAATGAATGGCACTGTGAAAAGACCTCTTGGATCTCTTGGGCAGATGTGACCTGACATCTTGCTTTGTCTGGACTTCATCAGTCAGGTCTGTTTGCATTCCTAGTGAAAGAAATTTAATTTTTCCCCTAGAGTACATAACTTTCAAGTCCAAGAATTGAGCTATTTAAATTCTAGTTTTCCACAGGGACACAAACAGCAGAGACAGGCCATCATTTTGGACTCAACCTCTACCTTCCTTCTGGGAAGTTCTTCTCTTCCTGGGTTGATAAAGATGGCCTCTGGTAGTGCCACCCTTACAGAACCAGAATTATCCATCATGCAAGAAAATGAGCATCTCTCTCAAGGTTCAAATGATCACAGCAGACTTGGAAGGGGCTTATTGGTCCTGATAAACTCAAGTGTTCTCTTGGTATAGTCACTGAAAGCAAGATTATAAGGTCAGTTCTATGGTTGGCTAGGCCCCAGTCCCTGGGTAAGGAGGGCCCAAGATTGCTCTGATTGGCAATCTCAACAGACCAGGTGAGATGGGAAAATGACTTCTCTCAGTGACCTGGGGGTTTGGAGCAGCAGAACAAGAAATCATCTTCACAGACACTAGAACTGAAACTGTGGAAAGGCAGTCAGTCCCTGGTAGATTCTGTGTCCACCCTTTTCCCTCTGGAATCTCCTCTCTTGATCTGGCAGTGTGGCCAGCTAGGGCAGGGAGCTTTGAGCTGTCAGTGTGTTAGTTCCGAATGTGAGGCTACTTTGGTGTAGGGTGTCCTGCCGGGGAGGGCGTTGTCTAGTTCTTTGGACTAGAGTTGGTGAATGGAGGGGAGGGCAGACCTTTTGTGAGCTTCAAAGAGAACACTTCTTCATATGAACTTTCTCCTCTTTCCAAACATGACCCTGCTCCCCTGAGGGTGTTCAGTGGACTCTGAATTGGAGGATTATGATTAGTCTTTGGAAGCTCAGATTTTAGTTAAAAATGGGTTCTTGAGTGGTGGGCTACTACAATTCTAAAATCCTCAAAGAACATTTGATTGTTGGCCACTTAAAGTTTCCTTTACGTATTTTGCAGAATTTTGGCTAGAAAGACACTGGCAAATTACTGATCCACACCCCCACTTGAAGCTGGAAGACTCCTTTTAAAAGCCTGAAGAAGTAGTGCCCCTTACCCCCCTATAGCAGATTCCATTGCCAGCGGACAGCCTAGAAGTCAGAATACTCTTTAGTTGGAGCATAACTCCGTCCTTAGCTTTGGCACACAGAATTTGCCATTTAATACTACAAGACTGCTTTCGTGGGCTATAGAGACCATTCAGCAGTTAAGAGTGCTGGTTGTTCTTCCACAGGATGCAATTGCCAGCATCTTTAGGGCAGCTCACAACTGTTTGCAACTGTATTTCCAGTCCCAGGAGATCACACAGACACACCTATGGACAAAATACCAAGGCGCATAAAATAATAGCAAAATAGATTAAAAGGAGACACTTCTTCTTTGTGTTCCCTTTCCCTCCTCTCTCCCACCTTTTCCATCTCTCAGTTAATATTCTTTAGCTCCGTGCTAATTGCTTTGTATTTCCATGCTCACTTACTCAGCAGAACAATCTAAGATGTCAGTGGCAGCATCACAGGTCAGGTGGGGCAGTACCAGAGCTCATGCTTACAACCTCAGCTGACCCACAATTTCTCTAACAAATTCAGAATAACCCTAGACAGTCCATATGGCTCTGATAAAGATCAGCATTTTAGGGATGTTGAAGGGGAGGTGTGGAAGAGTGCCATCCCAGAGAGCGTTAGGAGTGAAGGCCTTACCGCACCCCTGAGGACCTGGCCCCTAGCTTAAGGCTGATGCTGAATGTCCTGGCCTGAGGAGAGCTCTGAGATGCAGAGAGCATAAGTAAGAGCTCTGGGGACAGGTCTGTATTTTATTCTAGACTGAACCAAAGAATCGAGGTAAATGATGCAGTTTTGAGAACTGGGGGATACTCTTCAACCCCACCCACTTTGAAAAAAAGTTGTAAGAACCAGATGGGGGTGACAAAACAGGATTTTGAAGCTCACAGGGAAACATCAGTAATAGAAAAATATACCCAACTTTGCTTCTACATAAACAACCCACGGTTTCCAGTTTCTGTGGGCAACACAGATTCCTGGAATTCCCCAAGCCGAACCAGAAACCTATGTGGTGACAGGACATCCCATAAGGCAATGAGGGTGACAAGCTGAGAGAAAGGATCATTTTAGCTAGCGAGAAACCCCTGTCTTCCCACATTTGTCTGAGCAGATGCATTTAGAGCCTCTCACCTTCTTTGAGGACTCTCAGAGGCTCTGCCCCAGGAGTGCTGGTTGTGAATTAATCTGTGTCTGGAACAGCTCCTCGGATTTGCTTGCTCGTCTCCCGTGGAGGACCATTAACTTGCCATAATCTACTCTCCTACTATAGCATCTGTACAGATTCACCTTTGCTAAGATCCCTTAGTCCCACCCCCAGCACCCCACCCCCACCTCGGCGGAACAAAGTGAAAAGCCCTCTACTTTTTCAGCATCTAACAATCCCTTCCATGATGGTTTATATATTGAGTGACAGTTTGACCGGATCTAGAATCAACTAGGAGACAAGTCTCTGGGTGTGCCTAGAAGGGGTTATCTCAGGTTAAATGTGCAGAGAAGTCCCACCCTAAATGCAGGTGTCTGTCTCTGATTGCATAAAAAGGAAGAAGCACCTGCTCACTAGTTTAACCTCTCTCTGCTTCCTTGTGGATACAATGGATACAGCGTGAGCAGCTGCCTCAGGCTCCTGGCGCCATGACTTCACCCCTGTGGACCACATCTTCCAGCTGTGAGGCAAGATAAACCTTCTTTAAGTTACTTTGTGTCAAGTATCTTGCTGCAGCAAAATAACCCTCTCTTGGTTTATGTCTCTATCCTTTTTCCCTTCTTCCCATAGGGACTTTTTATTTTATTAAATAAAAAAAATTCCAGGGCTGGAAGCTGGCACTTTGCACACATAATCCAGACACTCTTGTCTTCTGAATTCATGAAATAAATTTCTCATTTTGGACCCAAAAGTCATTCAGTCTATAGAATGCCAACATACTGTAGGAGAAAGGGGAATGGCTTTGGGAATTGGCCCTGCAGAAGACAATTTTATAGAGGATTTGGCTGTCAGTTAAAAAAGAAAATTAAAAATAGCAGGAACTTAGACAAGATAGAAGCTTATCATTCATCCAAAAGAAGTCTAAGGCCAGATGTAGTAGTGGTGCACATTTATAAAGCCGGCACCTTGGAGGCAGAGGTGGACAGGTTGCTCTAAGTCTGAGCCAGCCCTGGCTACATAGCAAGGTCCTGTTTATAGAAAAACAATAAACAATAAAGTGTTGGGCACTGAGGAGATGACCTAGTGGATGGTCATGCAAACACAAGGACTGGAGCCCAGAGCCCCAGGAGCATGTAAAAGCCTAATATTCTATCATTCACCTGTAGCCCCAGCTGGGGACTAGTGTGCACCTGTAGCCCCAGCTGGAGACTAGCATGCACCAGTAACTCCAGCTGGGGACTAGCATGCACCTGTAGCCCCAGCTGGGGACTAGCATGCACCTGTAACTCCAGCTGGGGACTAGCATGCACCTGTAGCCCCAGCTGGGGACTAGCATGCACCTGTAGCCCCAGCTGGGGACTAGCATGCACCTGTAGCCCCAGCTGGGGACTAGCATGCACCTGTAACTCCAGCTGGGGACTAGCATGAACCTGTAGCCCCAGCTGGGGACTAGCATGAACATGTAGCCCCAGCTGGGGACTAGCATGAACATGTAGCCCCAGCTGGGGACTAGCATGCACCTGTAACTCCAGCTGGGGACTAGCATGCACCTGTAGCCCCAGCTGGGGACTAGCGTGCACCTGTAGCCCCAGCTGGGGACTAGCATGCACCTGTAACTCCATCTGGGGACTAGCGTGCACCTGTAGCCCCAGCTGGGGACTAACATGCACCTGTAACTCCATCTGGGGACTAGCATGCACCTGTAGCCCCAGCTGGGGACTAGCATGCACCTGTAGCCCCAGCTGGGGACTAGCATGCACCTGTAGCCCCAGCTGGGGACTAGCATGCACCTGTAACCCCAGCTGGGGACTAGCATGCACCTGTAACCCCAGCTGGGGACTGTTGAATTCAGGAAGGAAGCTGAGAAAACTCACTTCAGAGATAGAAGCTTTAAAACAAAAGCTTTGTTTTCTGAGTGCTCAGGGAGTGGCCAGTTCTGGTTCTAAACCACCCCAGGGAAGACTGTACAACATTTTAAAAGCATAGGTATACAAAGGGAGAGGAGATCTGGGTGAGCTGCAGTGTTACTGCATTTTGACACTACGCGTTGAGCAATGGAGTACCTACCTACCTGTTGGAGACTGGGCCATATTCGTGACACCTGGCTTCAAGATCCTTAATTCATTCTCCTAGTCATTAGGCCCAGAGCTCAGAATGATAGGGGGACAAATGAGCGGGTCAGCTACATATAGTTAATTAGCGTATCTCAAGCAATTGGTTATATATTTTTACAACGTATACATCTTGGTTTAGATAACAGTGATTTCTATATCCCTTACTAGTTAACAGACAATTAAGAAAATGTTTGGGCGAGTGGGATAGGTGTTTGTTCCTAGGCTTGGGAAGATGAATTTGTTTGATCCTACTAGCAAGATAGAGAAGTTGTCCTGAGATAGCCAGACAACTCTCTCCTTGTAAGTTGTCCCTGAGATGTCTAGACACAGGCAACAGAAGCTGTTCAGCTCTAGGGAAGTCCCCAGGCCCCTTAGGGCCTGGGACCTTGGATTTGGTTTCTCCCTATGATTAAATGGAGTCTGAAAATGGAATGGTAGTACTCAGAATAAGTTTCTTTTGGTTGTTCCCAACAGTGGCAAGACACAAGTAGATCCCAGGAGCTTACTGGTCAACCAGCCTAGCTGAAACTGTGAGTTCTGGGTTCACTGAGAGACAATAAATAAATAAATAAATAAATAAATAAATAAATAATCAAGGAAGACATCCAATACCCAGCATCAACCTTTAACTTCTACACACATATGCACACACACATACACATACACACACAAACAGGGGCAGGGGCAATCAATCAGTCAAGGGATGCCATGACTTGGTACCACAGGGTTACTAAGACCCAGGCTCCTAACTTCCCTTCTCTTTCTCAGCATGAGGCTTGCAGCCTTGAACTCAGTTCAAGTCCCAAAATGGTTGCTAGTCATTTGTCATTTTATAGGAGTTTGAGGCCAGTTACAGAAGCTAAAATAAGACCAAAAGGCAAACGTTCTAACAGCCCATTCTCTTTCAGTCGCTTCTAGGAAGTTCCAGACATAACACTTGCTCACATTTTGGTGACCAAAAATAATTCCAGTGGCTATACTTGGTAGTCCCATAGTGGAGTGCCCGAAATCAAATCAGTATTGTATTGACACAGAGAATGGATATTATTAGCTGCTAGCCATTCTAAGAAAGGTTTAATTGAGATAATTCACACACTGTGCAATTCGCCCACTCGATATATATGGATTTCATGGTTCTGATGAATCCACAGTTGTGCATTTATAACTTGACAGAGTTAATGACACTTTTTCATTACCTCTCCACCAACATGACAAGCACCCTGTAGCCATTCTGCCACCCCTAGCCTTCTCTCTTTCCTTCCCCACATAGTCTCCAGCCGTTAGCAGCCCCCTTCCTACATGCTGGCTGTAGGTTTGCTTACTCAGCACATTACAAGATAAGTGATATCAAATAAAATGTGGCCCATTGGGACTGGCTTCGTTCACAGCACAATCTCATCAAAATTCATGGTGGTTGTAGGGTGCACCCATAAGTTCTTTATCTCCTTATTGTTTTTAAGTCAATACTCCAGGTATGTCTTACTGGTTCACATTTTTTTAGCTGATGGCTATAACTAATAATGCACTTATTACAAACAAATAAGTTGGCACTTATAAACAAATTTGAAGTGAACACATGCTTTTATTTCTCTTGGGAGTCGGATTTCTGAGTCACGTGACAATTGGACACCTATCCTTTTGATGAGTTGTCAGGCTTTTCTGAAGTGGCTGTGGCATCTTTTGTCACCACCAGAGGACTTTCCATTTTGCTGTGTCCTGGCCCTGCATATCATTATTAATACTTTGTTTGGCACTGGATGTGGAATCACACCTCATCTACCTGTTGACAAATGATACTGAGCCTCTCTCATTGTTGGCCATTTATCTTTCAGCCTTGTGGAAGCATCCATCTGGATCCTTGGCCAATTGTTCAAACTGTGTTTTTCATCTTTTAGGTCTGAGTTGTAAGAATCTTTTCTGTACAAACTCCTTCCTAGATGTGTGATTTGTAAATATTTTCTCTTATTTTGTGTGTTATCTTTCACTCCACTGATCTTGTCCCTGAATGTCTATTTGATATCCACCAATTCATCTGTCTTTTGCCTTTATTGCCTGTGCATTTAGTGTCATATCCAATAAATCACCAGCGAAGAGTTATATTGTCATTTAAATGACTTTCCAATGCCCAGATTTTATCCCAGGCCTTATGGGACATGACCCTATGTTCTTTATCTCCATGTTTAGCCCTTTAACAACTCTTCCTCTATTTTTTAAGGTGTCCTAGATCTGTCTCAACTCTTCAGACAAAAGGAACAACTAAGACATCCTTCATCTATGGTGGTGCATGTGCCTTTATTCCCAGCACACAGGAGGCAGAAGTAGGCAGAGTTCTGTGAATATAAGATCATTCTGGTCTACATAGAGAGTTTCAGGACATCCAGGAGCTACATAGAGAGACTTTGTCTCAAAATAAATAAGAAAGAAGGAAGGAAGCAAGGAAGAAAAGATGGAAGGAAGGAAGGAAGGAAGGAAGGAAGGAAGGAAGGAAGGAAGAAAGAAAGAAAGAAAGAAAGAAAGAAAGAAAGAAAGAAAGAAAGAAAGAAAGAGATGAGAAACACTTAGTGATAGCTGGTTTTCTAGTTCAATATTTACATATGTGCATGTGCACCTACATACACATATGTACCCGCACACATAAACACACACACACACACACACACAAAATGGAATAACCCATCACTCTTGCATATAGATCACATTTTGGACTTGAGTTTCCATGGCTTAAATGTCCTTGTTTGTTGTCTGTCTCTGTCTGTCTGTCTGTCTCTCTCTCTCTTTATTTTATGTATGTGAGTACACTATTGCTGTCTTCAGACACACCAGAAGAGGGCATCAGATCCCATTACAGATGGCTGTGAGCCACTATGTGGTTGCTGGGAATTAACCCAAGACCTCTGGAAGAGGTCTCTGGACTTCTCTGGAAAAGTCAACTGCTGAGCCAACTCTCCAACCCCTTGTCGATTCTCTCTTACACAGTACAGCATTGCCCTGTTACAGGTCTTGAATTGTGGGTCAGGACAGCTCCAGGGACCATTAAAAAGGCATAAAAGGCCCAGGAGAACCTCCCATGTGTGCAATAGGTAAGACTAGGGGAAAAGAAAGAAAAAAAAAAAAGAAACTTCGGATGAGAGTTAAGTTGGTTGAGAAACGGTGGGGGCCGGTAAAGAAAGAGAGGGGCACATGGTGGAGGAAACTGGTGTGTGACGCGTCGTGGGATTGCGCTATCTTACTGCTGACTCATTTCCGGATGAGTCCCATGCTCCGTCTTACTGCTGAGTCACTTCCGGGGAGACCCTAGTCGACCTCTCTGCAGGAACCTGATGAGTAACACAGTGCATCTGCCTTTCTTCTTCAGGCTGAAGATAGCAGCTAGGTTCTATCAAGTCCAAGTTGGAGAAAATGCCTCTTCCTGCCTGGCTCAGTGCTGAGACCTGGGAACATGCGTGCTCTGAGACCCCACCCTCAGCAGCCAGTGTTCATTTGGGAAATAGACAAAAATATTCTGTCGTATTTTCTCCAAGGAGGGCCTCAGTTATAGAAGTTTCCAAATGCACTCTCTGTCTCTGTCTCTGTCTCTCTCTCTGTATATGTGTGTGTGTGTGTGTGTGTGTGTGCACGTGTGCATGCTAGAGTTTGATGGTATTATAGGAAGGAAGAACCTTACTGTGTGGATCTAATTAAAACAAAAAATACTGCTTTTTATTTTGAAAGCATTTGGCTGATGTTAATGAACCATCTGGGACTGATTTGATGGTTACTCCAGGGGCTTTGGCAAATAAAATGGCGTGGGGGATTCCAAATTGGGTATCTTTCAAGCCGCATAGTTGGACTTTAGTTAGAACAAAGTCAATTGAAAGCAACTCAAACTGGTTTAAAGGGAAAAGCCTTCAATTACTATGGCTCGAGCTTGGGGTTCTGAACCATATTTCTTCAGGGATCCTGGAGCCAGGCTCCTATTATGCCCATCTTGGCTCTGTCCCTGTTGAGGGAAGCATCCTTAGGTGGACAATTTTTGCTTTGCACCTCTCTTTGAGCTTGCCGAGGCGTTGTCAAATATGCTTCAGGGAGTTGAATGTGGGGACTGATAGGAGGGTCACAGGATCTTTCTGTGTGGCAGGTCTAGACCTCTCTGTTTCCTTTTCTAGTGAAGCCACATCTAGTAAATTAGAAAGTTAGCTGTTAGGGAGATGTGCTTGGCCACTCTTCAATGATTGCCCCTAAAAAAAGCGTGGCGCAACCCGGAGAACCCTGTTTGGTCCTTTATATAATGCGTGTATGGGATTGTAACTCATGAATGGACACAAAATATAAAATTTACAAAGTCAATGAATTTTAACAAACTCCCTTTTCACTTACTACCATCACCAAGGGGAAGCGGGGGGGGGGGGGGGGGAGTTCACTCTCTGACTTACATGCTTTCAAAGTTCTCCACAAGCTTCTCATTCCCAGTTTTAATGGAGGAAGCATCTGTGGACCAACAAATTGGAAAAGGCACGGAGAGACTTCTCTGTAATGGCTCTGCTTGTTTGCTTTAAGTGCAGAGTAAAATTTGCTTTGAAACTGGTTTCAAATCCATGAGTATTTTCAAGGCACTGACTAGGAGAGGGAAATAGAGAAAAGGCAGAAGCTAGAGTCTGTTCTATCCTTGCTTGGAAGTCTAATCTTGATAAGCAAAGAATGTAATTAAAATGGATTACAGACTATTAAACACACACAAGAACAAAATGATTGCAGTGTGTGCACGCCAGTAATTAAAGCTTTAGAGGAGGAAAAAGTCACCATCACTTAAAATGATTATCTGTCAAGGTTAGTAACAAATATTGACATGCAAGCCTTTCCCCCCTCCCAGTTCTTGCTTCTTAGAGGCAGGCACTCAGCAATTAGTGGCGTGTATTCCAGAATCAATATAGCCTTGGGTCTAAAGCAGAGGGATCCATACATTTTAAAATGAGCGGACAGAGTGGCAGAGAGGCTCCACGGAAAAGAATTGCTTCCAGGATCATTCAATTAGTGCTTCAAAGACAAACAGGAGCCAGTCATGGCAGTGTCTCCTTAAGTGGGTTTATCTCAAAGATGTTCTTATGATAACCACAGGGAGAGACTTCGTCACGTCAGTGGATTCTGTACTTTATCTTTACTATTGAAACAACTGAAGGCAGGAAGTAGAGTGCTGCTTAAAAGTTCAGTGATTCAATGGTTCAGTGATCAGAAGCCTGGGCTCTGTGGTCAGACTTCCTGGATTCATGTTTGAAAATCTCCAATTTTTCTAGCAGGTTTTGGACAAGTTGTTCATCCTTTTTTGAAATCTCTTCACTCCCTATCTGTAAAATAAAATAATTATCAAATTGACCTTATAGGATACTAAAAAGAATAAAGGAGATCTTGTAAGCAAGAGTCTTGGAATACAGTAAGGATTCAAAATGCAGGCACTGTTGCATTAGGAGGGACAGGCTGGGTTATGACACAGTGACATGTAAGTCCCAAGTTCTGTTGGCTTTACTCAGTGAATTAAGTTTCTCAGTCAAGGTATGTCTTTCCCATAGGGCAATGGGGGAGGGGCAGACTAGGACTATGCTTCCCATAGCTGCTCTGAAGGCTAGCACTTCATAAGAATGCCAAATGGAACATTCACAAGGACAAGAGATGCCCACCTAGGTGTTTCATTGCTACCACCTAAGAGAGACAAACATGACTTATAACCTATCTCACTGGGCAGAACTAGTAGACTGAGTATCAAGTTGTCTCTAAAACATTAACAGCAGAAAGAACTGTTTAGGGAATGCTTCATCTCTGTCATATGTATTTTTACCACTGAAACCATCATCATCATCATCATCAATGTTATAGGTCTGTAAGGGTTTTGCCATGTGAATTTGGAGAACATTTAAACCTATGATACAGATGAACCCTCAAAGAATTCAATCTCCTCATCCAATACTCATGCTGAAGCAACATGATTATATTAGACCACAAGGACGAACTTGACCGAGTGAGGACTTTCCTCTCATGGACCATCCAGTACAATAATGACACAAGCGAGTAAGGACAGCAATCTCCACAGCAGGAGGCACTAACAGTGGACAGCCAGTGGGTGTTAGTGCTGAAGCTTGCCTGGTAAGAAGGTGCCAGCCCGAGGGAGAGGTGTAGAAATTTCTGGGCAATGGGAACTCAATGGGTTCCAAGGGCTGGAAACACAGGCAATATAGCTGGAAGGGTAGGGAATAAGAGGAGGCAGTGACCAATGACAGAAGGAACCAGGAGCTCAGAGGCCAGGAGAGGAGGCTTGGGATTGAGTTACAGGGAGGTGGGGAGCTTAGCGCCTTCCAGCAGGGAAAAGCAGCAGCTCAGCTTAACTGTTTTTCAAGGTCTCAGTGCTGATGGCAAAAGGAAGGGATAGGAAAAACAGAAAAACCGAGAGGGGCCAATCTGTAAGGGAGACTGATGGGGTCCTCCAGCTGAGGCATGGTGGAGGCTTGGATTATGTTGGAGCAAGAGAGAGAGACACAGACATCATCATATATTGGGATATTTTGTCTGTAGAGCAGTTATAATGGAGTGAGCTTCATGACTCGTCCCCTTAACTCTGACCAGTTCTGGAGTGTCCAACATTCATTCCAAGGTTCCGTTGAAACTACCTACTCTGGGGTGGACCGTGGGATCAGTGACACCCCTGAACTTTTCCATTTCTCCAGACCACACAGATCTCTATACAAAGGTATGACAGAGTCCTTGGAAATTTCATTCTACAGTGAAACCAAGTCAATTCTCATCGAATGGATAGAGATACCCAGTGCAAATCTCACATTCTTCAGACTTCTTGCTTTGTGCCAATAGCCTCATGTTTAGGGCTGCATGCGGAATAGAGTCTCTCTCAAAAATCCTATGTGAAGCTCAGGTTTTAGCAGAGGCAGGGGTGGACATCCAGGCAGAGACTCAACTTCGCACCCCTCCTGGCTCTGGGCTTCACTCTCACCTCCTGGGAGTAGGGCCTTGGTAAACACGCCTGAATTCCCTGCAACACCTACTGGCCTAGAGTTTTGTGTCATGCACAGGGCCTTTAGAGACAAGGAAACAAAAGCCCAGTGTGGTCACAATCGACTTACAAGTTACTTCTAGGTCTAGCCTTTGTAATTATTCCCCACAACATTGGAATCCTTTCATTTTGCCAGCTTCTCAAGGGGTGGATGGTGGTCCTGAAACAGCTGTCATTTGGTAGATCTAAACCCCAGTTCACATAACCATGCAGTAAAATGGATTCATCTATCCATGCAGCAAAATACCCGTGGGCTTATAACTCTTTTTGTAGCCAACAGGAGCTATGAATAAAATCTCTCTGAGGCTATAATGAGAATTAATGAGGCTCAGTGTCTATAAGGTCTTGCCAAGCAGAGGCCAGGCAGTCAGGAGTGCTTATGAATCATGGGGTAAATCATGTTTGTTTTGAGTAATTTCTTGCATCACTAGTACAAAGAGCCATCCATAACCTTATGGAGTAGAAGAGGGTTTGTAGTGATATCATCCGGACTCCATTGGGCTGAGATAGCCCCACTCATCAGTTCTGTCATCTGCTGCACATGTGGACTCTCTCATAGGCAGGTTCCACTCTGTGCCCACAGCTTTTCTTAGCCCTTGCTATGTGATCTCAGCATTTCTAACCTTTTAGGTTGTGTCTTAGTTATGGGTTTCCGTTGCTGTGGAAGAGACACCATGACCAAGGTAAGTCTTATAAAGAAAACATCATTGGAGCTGGCTTACAGTTTTAGAGGGTCAACCATTATCATCCTAGCAGGAAGTATGGCAGCATGGAGGCTGATTTGGTGCTGGAGATGTTGAGAGTGCTTTGATCTGAAGGCAGCCAGGCAGAGAGTCTCATTCCACACTGGGCAGAGCCTGAGCATAGGAGCCTTAAAGTCCAACCCCCACAGTGACACACTTCCCCCAACAAGACCACACCCACTCTAACAGGCCACACCTCCTAATTGTGCTACTCCCTGGCCAAGCATATCTAAATCACCGCAGGTTGTCCCTGAAACTTTCACAACTTCCCCACGGTGGGGTAATCCCCACTTATCAAATTATTTTCATTGCTACTTAATAACTGCAATTTTGCTACTGCGGTGAATTGTAATGGACGTATCTGATAGGCAGATGGTTTTAGAAGACCCTTATGAATAGGTCTTTTAACTCCCAAAGGGGTCGAGACCCACAGGTTGAGAATTGCTGCTCTAAAGGTCTCATTGCAGGTAATCTATCCAGGCTGATACATTGTCCTGTCTCAGCAGTTTTCTGGAAACCTAGCAAGTCTCCTATGACCTCATAATTTTGCACTTTGTGTTTCTGCAAACCCAGAACCATGCGTCCTTTTCTTCTGAGCGCTGCTGCTAGCTCAACCACATAAAGGTGCCTGTGTTTCCCCTGCTGGGCTTTGGGATTGTTTTTGGTGTGATAATTCCTTGATGTCTTCTCACTCCTTTACTCCATGCCATTGTATACAGGAAGGATATGCAGGTTTTTTATAGGGCTTAAGGCTGGCTGAGAGGTTACTTTGAGTCTCAAGGCATTCTTTGCACCTTGGTCCTTAGAACGACTAAATCTTAGCGGACTTCTGCTGATGAACTAAATGCATTTTGCATTATGAAGTGGCTGAACTTTAGCCAAGAATCAAGGTGGTGGAGTCACATACATATTCTAGCTCAGAGGGGTCTAGGGAAGGAAGCACCTGGTGTCCATAGCCTTTAGAGAAGGGGGTGGCTCTGCAGCCCTGGCAGAGGGGTAGGTAGGAGTGTCCCAGAAGGTAAAGCATGCTGTGTGGCATTTGTGCCATCCAGAGCTATGCATAAGTAAGTTTCCTTGATCACCATCTCCTCATCCCACCACTACAAACCTTCCTCTACATTCTTCCTCACTCTCCATAATTCCAACATAGGTCCCAGAACCAGCACCTCTCCCAAGACCCCAGGTGTGGTCCAGCTCTTTAGCTAACAACCAAGAACACTAGGTGTTGGGACTTCAGACCCAAAGAAAATGGCCCTGGGAATTTGGCTTTCCTCTATCCCCTTAAGGGAAGCTAAGAACCCATGGAGAATGTCAGGTAGCGTCACCTTGGTGAAGAGTATCTAGACCCTGCTTGTCTTTAGCAATGAAGCTATGGGGCACCGTTGTAGCCCACATCTTCAGGGCAGATAGGCCATCTGGAGAATGCCTTCCTGCCAAGGTAACTGGTGTGCTCATTACTGAAGCCTGACAGAGAGGTAATGAACTATTCTCCTGTGAGGTCATCCCTCCCTGCAACTGACACCATGTAGGTCAAATCGCATCGGGGGCAACTTTGGGGCACCCTTCAGAATCACTGTTCCTAGAGCAATTCCTTTTCAATATAGATTAAAATAAGTCATCATCTTAGGGCTTGGACTTGAAATGGTAGGCAACATCTACTTTTAAAAATTGGTTGCTAGTATTTTAAAATTTCTTTGACTGTTTCATTGATGTATGCAATGCATTCTGGTCGTATCCATCTTTATTATAATCTTCTCCACCCCTCCCTCACTCCCACTTACCCCTTTGCTCATCCTAACTAGCTTTCCTCCCACATAAACGTGTTTTTTGGTGCCCACTGGGTTAGTCACAGTTGCATATGTATAAGCATAGGGACAGGGTTATTTACTGAAGTGTAGACAACTTTGAGAGGCTATACCATGAAGAAAGAGACCCTCCTCTTCTGGTTACCACTAACTGCCAATAGCCACTTGAGGACTAGGGGTAGGGTGGAGTTTATGAGCCCTTTCTTTGCCCATGATGGGATGCTGAAGGGCCCAGTCTACAGGGAGCTTGCTCAGTTCACCACAGTTGCTGTGTGTTTGCGATTGCATTGGCCATTTTACATTCCGAAGGTAAGAATGCCTCACAACTCTCCTCCCTAGACTTCAGCTCTTACAAATCTTAAAGGTCTAAAATGGAAACGTGGTGCAATTATGCTGTGGAAACACAGAAAATAAAGAACAGAAGAAAAAAGAACTATGACTAACCAATGCTAGCACTATTGTTATTTTGCTATCATTTCTTCATGATGCTTTCTAAGAGTCTTAAGGCCTTATACCATAGCACATCTTCTATTTTATTTTATTTTTTTGATGTAGATTTAAGAAATCTTTAGTGGATATGCATTACAATGCTAGATTCAGTGTTAATCATTAAGAACTCAGTAGAAGGCTAAGAGCACATACTGCCCTTCCACAGGTCTTCCACAGGAGTTTAGATCTCTAACCCATGTCAGGGGACTCACAGGCACCTGTAACTCCTTTTCAGGGGATATAACCAACACAGGGACCTACATTCATGTACACACACACACACACACACACACACACACACACACACACTTTAAAAAATAAAATACAATAAATAATTTTTAAAAAATACAATGGAAATTGAGACAGGAAATGTTGAACAACCAGAAAGAGCAAAGAGCTAGGATACATGAATGTAAGTATAAAGCAAAGATTATAAAGACCCCTTAGAATAAACCTTCAACCTAGGCTTGGAGGAGGTAGGTACTCAAGGAAGGCTTCCTGGAGAAAGGACTCTTGGACCCAGAGAAGGCTAGGCAGTCAACTTAGCAAAGAAGAACTGAGAAGCATGGAGGGAAGAAAATGGTTCATGATATGGGAAGGGCCACATGGTACTTGGAAGATTTATCAGGGAACCAGCTCAGCACAGTGGGAGCCTAGATTGTGCCATGGATTGAGTTATGTTCTCTCCAAATCCATGCATTGACGTTCTGATTTTCAGTTCTATTTGGAGACAAGCCTTTAGGGACATGATTAAGGTTAAATGAGATACTAGGGAGAAGACCTATTCCAGTAAAACCCAAGGCAAGGGAAGACCATGTGAGGATACCAGGATAAAGAGGGTGGCTATAAGGCAGGAGGAGCCAGTCTTGCTCACAGCTTGGATTTGCATGTCCAACCTGCAGAACTGTGAGGGAAAGCTCTTAGTATGGTAGCCTGTGGACATCTCTCCTCCCTGATGCCACAGTCCGTATGAGTCAGGCCCCTTTAGAGAAACAGAACCAACATAGGGTTTATATTGAGGGGGAGGTTTGCTATGTGGAAATGTCATTCAGGAGGCTGGTAAATCCAAGATCAGTAGGGCTCATGTCCGAGCTTGAAGGCTGTCAGGCAGGTGAGTTCTCTCACAAGGAAGGCCATCTTCCTGTTTCATTTCAGCCTTTGATGGACTACACATCTGAGAGTTCATTAATTTAAATTGTAATCCCATCCCGAAACATCTTCTTAGAAATAATCAGAACCATGTCTTAGCAACTAACTGGGTCCCCCCCTTGTCCAGTCAGGTTGGCACCAGTGACTAACTACCACAGACTCTTCGGTGAGGAAAGGTAAGAGGAGGAGACAGGGTTGTTGCAAGGCAGGGTCAGAGCTCATCTCAAACTGCCTCTTAAACAAAACTAACAGGCTTGAATTTAATCCTGAGGTATAGGGGTGGATTTATTCAGGCAATGACAAGTATAGCGTGTCCATTTTAAGACTAAATATGGAAAGTATTGAGAACTGGGTATGGTACATGTGCCTAGAATCACAGCACTCAGAAGGCTGAGGCCGGAGCATCTCCAGTTCAGGACTTGCCCAGGCAACACAGAAATATGCTGTCTCAAAAGAGAAATGTGAAGAATGGGTCTTAGGGCTGCCGTGTGGAAGCACAGATAGGCTGTCTGGTGCAGTTGGTGGCCAGCATGGAATTCTAGCATGGGAACCACTCCTGTCCTGCTGTGTGCAGTAATGGTGTCTCATGGAGTTTCTCAGTACACTCAATGGCCCTGTGTGCACTGGACGGACATGAATGGAAGCAAATTGTATGAAGCTGAGGGAGTCCTGTGAGTTTTGTGATAGCCACCATTTGGTGGTCTCTGCCTTAGGGATCAAACTTGACACTTCATTGCTGATTAATTTTGTAGACAGTTTCATACAAGTGTATAATGTTCTGTGGTTACTCCCTCCCATCACTTTCTCTTACCTCCCTCCTGTCCCTATCAACCTCCCCCATCCCTACCAGTTCCTTTCCACACATCGTGACACATTATGAGCATTTCGCTTAACCAGGGCCATCTGTGTGACCTTTAGATCTGGTCACTGGTGGTTGCATAGTGGCTCTCCCCCCTTCTGCTTGCATCTGTGGGGACAAAGAGAGCAGCGGTAGAGGTAGGGTTCTCCGAATGTCTCCTCCCCCTGTGCCTGATTATTGATGGGCCATTCTTGTTCTTATACCAGTGTGGGTAAGGATGGGACTTCTTGGCCATTTTCCGAATGTCTTTTACAGGTTTGCTCTTACCATTATGTATCAGATGTAAACAAGTTTGCCCTGAAGTCAAATGCCTCCCACATGGTCATACACTACGACACTGGGAGAAAAAAGCTAAATGTAATGACACTGGAGAGCAAGCATGACCCTCGGTTGTCCTAGGCCAAGGAAGAAGGATCTTCTTGTTTGTCCCATTTGCAGGCAGTTTCATTTCTCAGGGACACAGGGTCCCACCGAACATGACAAAACTACTCCCCCTGTGTCGACAAGCTCTTCAGCCCGCAGATCAAAACCCTGCCGCTATTTTTATGCTTTGGCGAAAAGAATTGCACAGCCTACACCTCCTTCTGTTCTCCCCGCATTTTCAGACGTAAGAGATGGCAGGAAACATTCCTTTCTCCCCTGCAAAGTGACTGTGATCTCACAAGGGCCTTTTTTGCTTCTGTTTTTATCCTGATGTGATTATAGTCTCCTTTGAAGCCCTGAAGGTAAGACTTCTAGACACAAAAGAAGAAAGAAGACAGAATAACTGGCTGTTTGTCTTCTGTGTTTGGAGGAAAACAGAAAGGAATAAAAAAAAAAAAACAAACTGTCAAAGTCCCGCATCTGCTGTATTTATGTTTTCTACAGCAGAGGACGACCCGATGGTCTTTGTTCTAACATTGAGATATTCGCTCTCTGCTTGCTTCTAGTCGCTGAATCCAGTGGGATCTTCCAACACAGTCAGAAGGCCCCAGATTTACATCTAAGCTTATGTTGGAGGAAGGTGTCTGGGTTTCTTTAGGCACAGACCACTAACTGGAACCGCAAACTGGAGTAAAGGCAAGCTGCCTTCTAAAAGTATGCTTGGCCCAACTTGACAGTGAGCAGGAGAAAAACTCCTTCCCTCAAGCACACCACAAGAAGACTGAGATGCCGTTCTCAAGTCTCCGGGGTTCTGTAAGGAAGAGTCAAGGAACTTCCCTGTGTAGATAGGAGGCCTTTCTCACTGAAAAATTGCCCAGAGAACTAACTTAATAGGTTGTTTAGCAGTGTGGAGGATGAGGCTGCACACGGAAAAGGACACAGGAAGTCGTCATCTAAGGGGGATGGACTCTCTTCAGATGACATGCAGGCCACTGGTCAAGAAGTTCCACAAGATTGGAAACCAAGTACATAAACTTGGTAGGAAAGACGAAACGTGGGTCATTTCCGGTTTGTCCTTGAGAGCAGTGAGTGACTTTCTGTAGCGGAGGAAGGAGAGTTTGCCACTCCGCCAGAGTCTGCTGCTCTTGTCACGAGGCAGTGGGGGCACCATCTTGGGCTAAAATTAAATCAGGCCTTTCCGCTCTCTGTCCACCATGCAGGCTAGGCATGAACCGGGCCAAGGTGCTAATGCAATTAGGGCAGTGAGCTGGTGCCCAGCCACCCGGCTCCATTCTGACTCATCTGCTACCATGCCCTCCAGGTGACCCATAGCATTCCTCCTGCTGGTCCTTGACTCTCTCCCTGGCATTTTGCCAGCAGGAGAGGAAAATTCCCATGATAATCGGTAAGGGAGATCATGACTAATAAAAGAAACACTGTCGTCAATATTTTTCCTGTCTCTTTGGGATGTCCTGGGGACTATGATTTACTGGAGGACTATCAGGTCAGTGAGGGGCCATGAAGGTCAAGAACAGGATTGTCATGTGTGTACTACAAATCATATGTCTCTTTGTCTATTTTTTCCCTTACAGCCATTTCTAGTATTACTAATGTACCCAACTTTCCCTAAGGCTGAGCCCATCTCCTGGCGTGATGTCTTGGACCTCCTAGACAGTTCTATTGTACCTCACCAGGATACCAGTACATTTTGACCTTGAAGAAAACAAGATGTCCTCTGGTCAGCCGTAATGAGCATGTGACCCCCAAGGCAAGAACATGTCTCAGATCATTTGAGAAACATTCTTGTGAAGCAAACAACCCATGCTGCTCAGGACAAACACAGAAAGCCATATGGCTCTGCTCACACAGAGCCTTGTGCAGACCCTCAGAGTGGAGAACCTTGTGAAGACCCTCAGAGTGGAGAGCCTTGTGCAGACCCTCAGAGAGGAGAGCCTTGTGCAGACCCTCAGAGTGAAGAGCCTTGTGCAGACCCTTAGAGTGGAGAGCCTTGTGCAGACCCTCAGAGAGGAGAGCCTTGTGCAGACCCTCAGAGTGGAGAGCCTTGTGCAGACCCTAGAGAGGAGAGCCTTGTGCAGACACTCAGAGTGGAGAACCTTGTGAAGACCCTCAGAGAGGAGAGCCTTGTGCAGACACTCAGAGTGGAGAACCTTGTGAAGACCCTCAGAGAGGAGAGCCTTGTGCAGACACTCAGAGTGGAGAACCTTGTGAAGACCCTCAGAGAGGAGAGCCTTGTGCAGACCCTCAGAGAGGAGAGCCTTGTGCAGACACTCAGAGTGGAGAACCTTGTGAAGACCCTCAGAGAGGAGAGCCTTGTGCAGACCCTCAGAGTGGACACTTGGTTTCATTCTTAGACTCTAGTTACTTGCTTCATCATTTCTCTTTGAAAGATGCTTGAAGATCCAGGAGCTTCAGATACACTGGCTGCTCTGTAGGTCTTCAAGTTGGCCATGATAAAGTCTCCTGGTGGAGGGGTCTGATCCTCAGAATTGCATTTTTAGAATTTACTTAATCTTTTTGAGCCTCAGTTCCCCAATGTAAGTAGGGCTAAAGAGGCCAACTGGTAAGATTTTGATAATGATAATTCATTAGGCTGATAGCTGGGATAAGTTAAGATTTAAGTTAGCTACCTACTGCTTGCTTGACCCAGGGTTCGATAGTGCTTGCAGTATACAAATGCTTGGCTGGAGTGGAAGTCACAATGGTTGATAAAGTCAATCCAGTTCCTAGAGTCAGGGGAAGCTTACTCCACCTAGCTTAGAAGATGCAACTTACCAGCTAAAGTGCCAACAGTAAAACAGACATCTGCCCATTACAGCAGCATACAGTGTCAGGTCCATAGCATCCTTTCCACAGTAGGGGATGCTGCATATCATCTGCATGGCCAATCAGTGGCAGTACCAGTCCGTGCCTGGGAAACTATCAGTCTCTAAGGGGAGAGAAGACGGTGAATGGGACAACTGATAGCTCAAAGTTACTGGCTCCATGGGGTAACCATGTGACTGCCAAGAAACCAATGCTAGGCAGAAATGACAAAGCCTCATTGTCCCTTTTTGGAGCCCTATGCACCTGCTGCCTTTCTGGGTTGCATCCCTCCTTCAGCCTGATCAGCTACCCTCTCTCTAGCAAGAGGTCCAGCTAACTCCCTTAGCCTGGCTGCTTGCAGACTTCCTGGTAGTCCATTTGTAGACTGCCTTGAGGTGGGGGAGTTTTTGGTAGATGGATTTTTGTCACTGCCCGGGGTTAGGATTTTAGAATCATACTCTCATGGAGTCACCTCTTAGTTTCCTGACTTTGAACCCTAGTCTATGGGCTTTGGTTTTAGAGAGCAAGACACTGAGTTAGGGACCTTTTGAATTCTCACCCTCTGAGGAGGATTTTGTGTGTCCCAGGAGGGTGGAGGAGGGAGGTGGAGGATACTGAGGACCCAGGATGCCCAGCAGATAGGGCTTTGGCCCATTTCTCCCTTCATGCCACAGCTACTCTGTTTTAAGACCTTTCTGGCTTTTATCTGGTGTTGCTGACTTGAAATGTGTATTCCTCCTCTTGGTCTCTAGTGTTGTGCTGCATCTGGCTTGTGTATACCCAGGAGAGCATCCCAGGGCTTTCAAAGATTTAGGGAGTTGAAAAGCTGTTTTTAAACCATTGATAAGTTAAAATCAGCAATAGAGGCTGTATTAGTCAGGGTTCCCTAGAGTTACAAAACTTATGGGTAGTCTCTATATAGTAGGGGAATTTGCTGGTGACTTACAGTCTGTAGTCCAACTCCCAACAATGGTTGTGAATGGAAATCCAAGGATCTAACAGTTGCTCAGTCCCACAAGGCAAGCAGGCAAAGAAGAGAAAGTGAATCTTCCTTCTTCCAGTGTCCTTATGTAGGTCTCCAGCAGAAGGTCTGGTCCAGATTAAAGGTGTGTTGCCACCATGCCTGGATCTGGGACTTGCTTTGTCCCAGATGACCTTGAACTCAGAGATGCCTGTCTTAATCTTCTTGGATTCATAGCCACCATGCCTCAAGATCTCTAAGTCAAGATCCAGGTCAGAAACTTGTATCTCACAGCCTCCAGATGAGGATCACAGGTGAGTCTTCCAACTCTGGAATGTAGTTGATTCCAGATATAGTCAAGTTGACAACCAGGAATAGCCACTACAGAGACCATAGTTACAACAGGGAAATTGGTAAATGTGAATATCCTAGTGTCTAATCCAATAGTTGGCTTCTTCTCTGATCTCCAGATATCCATAGCCCAGTGAATCTGTAGGGCTGACCCAGAAGTAACCTAAACACAGCCAACTGCAAATTGAATTCAAATTTATTCCTCCACTAACATAGTTATCCTCTTAAATAGTATCTGTTTTGGTCACTGGTACCAAAAGATGTCAAGAGTCAAGGATTCTGATAATGGAAGGATGAGTCACAGGCATCAGCAGAGGGATGACTTAGCTTCGGCCTCTGTAGCCTGAAGCAGAATAACAGTTCCTGAGCTCATTGGGAAATGCTCTGAGGCTTGGGGCTGAAGCTTCCTTTCTCTGAGTAAACATGGAGACCATTCTTCAGAGAAAAGTGCAAACTGGTACTCCAGCAGTGACCCCATGCAAGCAGAGCGAGTCTGGAGAGGACTTCCTCCTCTGTGCAACAGAACAGGTAGTCAGGTAGGACACCTGTAAAACGAGCCAACTGATATTTCCTTATTGGTTTTAAAATTGAAGCTGCTAAATTATTTTTTTTCCTTGCCTTGCTGTGCTAAAAGGAGCAGGGCAGAGGTATAGGGATATATCTGTGTAATGGAGTTACAAATGTCCCTGAGACAATAGGACACCGTCTTCTTATAACAGGATGATACAAATCAGGAGAGATAAAGGGGAGAACATCTCAGAGGAGCTTACAGATCGGATGCCACAGCAAGCCCCCAACACGCTCCTTGCTCCCAAAGCTTGCTTGTTGCCACTGTCTTACTCTCTGTCCTGACAGCCAGGCAGACATTGCTCGTCACCCACAGTGCTTCCCTGACTGACGCTGCGTACACCCCAGAGCTCTTTCCCATACCACTGCAGGTCAAGGAAGGTGATTCGGGAGATCAGAATCATTTGCTATCTCTGACTCCATGCAAAAGAATGGAGTAGTAAAGGGGGAAGACTTGAGGATTCACATAGAAGGCTTACAAAAGTTATTTATTCATTTTGGCTTTCTTTAGTGCTTATGGATGCCGCTCAGTTAATAGTGTATAAGCCCAGCATGCCCGAAGTCATGAGCTCAATCTCCAGCCCTGCAGAGACTAGGTCTGGTGGCATGACCTCTAACCTCAGCACCCAGGAGAAAGGCAAAAGGATCAGAAGTTCAAGGTCATCTTCAGCTACAATTTGAGATTAGCCTGGGATACATGAGGTCCTGTCTTAACAACAACAACAACAACAACAACAAAATGTACTTTTATATATAAAAGTACACACACACACACATACACACACACTCACACACACACACACACACACACTTCTTTAAAATGTGACTATATTTACTAAATAGCAATGAAACAATTTTTTTTTTAAAAAAAAAACCAAAACTGTAACTCTCAAGACAAGCCTGGGGCACAGGCATGTCATCTCAGCACTTAGGCAAAAGTGAAAGTTTCAGGCCAACCCAGGTTATATATGAGATCCTGTCTCAAAAAACAAACCAAAGCAAAGCTTTTTTTTGTTAGAAGGAAAAAGATGTAACAATTTCTAATCAAGTGCAATTTAGCCTAGAGTCCAAAAAACCTTGAAGCAAAGAGTAATTTTTTCTAAATTTAATTATATTTTTAAGTCATTGTGTAGGCATTAGATACCATTACAGAAATTTCAAGTCAAGTATGTTTTAATGAGTTGTTTTTCCCAGTACCCCTCTACCCTTATAAACTCCCTTTGCCCTCCCTGCCTCCTCCTTAACACTTTTCCTCCTCTTTCAGTCTCCTTTCTAAGTTTTTTTAAAAAATATTTTTACCCACATCTCCACCTACGTATATACATACATACACATTAGCTCAAGCTAGGTTTTGAATCTGAGAGAGAACACATGATTTTCATTTTTCTGAGTTTGAGCCACCTTGCTTAGTATTACGCTTTCCAAATCTCCCTGGTTTCTTGTCTTAGTTAGTGCTTTTCTGCTGGGTAGAGACACCATGGCCATGGCAACTGTTTTAAAGAAAACCATTTAATTGGGGCGAGCTTACAGTTCAAAGGCTTAGTCCATTATCATCATGGAGGAAAACATGGCGGCATGCAGGAAGCCATGGTGCTGGAGAAGGAGCTGAGAGTTCTTCATCTGGATTAGCAGGCAGCAGGAAGGGAAAGTTATATTGGGCCTTGCTTGACCATCTGAAACCTCAAAGCCTACCTCCAGTAACATACTTCCTCCAACAAGGCCACAACACCTACTCCAGCAAGGTTATACCTCCTAATATGGGGGCCATTTTTATTCAGGCCACCACACTTGTAAACTTCATAATATTACTTTTCTTTACAGATATATAGAATTCCACTGTATATTTTCATTACCCATTCATTTGTTGATGGACATCTAGGCTGAGTCCGTTTCCTAACTGTTGTGACTAGAGCAGCAATAAATACAGATGCAATTGTCTCTGTTGTAGGACATAGAAGGCTTTGGGTGTATGCCCAGGAGTGGTCCTGATGGCTCATATGGTATTTCTGCTCTGAGATTTTTGAGAGGTCTGATTTCCATAATGGCTATGCTAGGTTGTACTCTCGCCAGCAGTGAAGAAGGCATGTTTGTTATCGTTGATGTCTGATAGATTGACAAAACATGATGAAGTGCTGGACAACGAGGATGTATAGAAATGAACCCCAAGACCCTTTGGGAGGTCTAAGTATTTATAGATCAAGATTTTCAAAATGAGGAAGGGTGGGTTAGAATTTTCCAGTGAATGGGAATAGATGGACTAGTGTTGATGGGAGAAACTGGAATCCACAAATCTGGTAGCATGAGGCCCTGGTAGGGAAACTTGCCTCTATTCCACAGAATCTCTAGGTTGTGATGATGCTCAGAGTTCCTCCTGAAGATACAAATTCTGGCTGTTTGCATGAAGGTAAACTTGACAGGGATGAAATATGAGATCCAAACTCAGGGTGCAGCCTGCTGGTGACTTGACCTGAATGTGCCCTGTGTCTACTAAGGACACAGCTGCATGGATCCATGGAGTTGCCTCCTTGGTAGAATTAGGAAGCACTAAAGACTCCAGTTGTGAAAACATGTCCCTTAGTTAGAACCCATGCCTTAAATTTTTGGGGAGGCAGCACATACAACAGCAATATGATAAGAAAAGAACATGCTGACTCTGGGTATGTTCTACTCACAGAGACTCCCCAAAGAACGCCGTGAAAGACCCCCTTACCCAACTCATGGAACTCCAGAGTGCTAGATTTGGGAGACAGAAAACCATCAAGACCTCTCCATCCCAGGCCCTGGTTGTGGCTACAGGGCCACAACCTAAGATTCCTAACTTCTATCCAGAGGCTGCCTTTAAAAGATTTACCTGGTAATCTCAAGACAGAACCAACTTAAGGCTGGGCTTAGGGCCCTATTAGAAGACTTAACACAGAGAAACCTTCTGTGGTTGCTTTTGCTAGAGATCCTGAGTGATTTAAGACCAAAGGAGAATGTTGGGTTTTTTTTTTCAGCCCAACCCTTCTTTGTCCCCTCATCTGTGATAATGTGGTGGACCACACATCATTGGAAAGACCCACTGTTCTGGACTTTTCTCTAGCCCCTCCCTTTGCAACCTTTCTGCCACCTGTTTCTTAAACATTAGTGTTTGATATCAAAGATTCTGCTCTTACCTGTCTCCATTCATAGGCACCACTTGGATGAACTAGTTATCCTTCCGTAGTCTGAAATGTGGGATGACAAATCAAATTATATCGTCCAATCCTTGCCATGAACTGACTCACACATCCAACGTGTGTCTTGGGTATCTAATGGGCACCTGCCATTAAATCCACCCAAAACTGAACCAGTTAGTACATTGGTACCAAGTCAAAACTATGAAACCTTCCCCTTGGAGTAGTGTAATCTAGGAGAAGGCCCAAATTAGAATTCTCTACCTCTCCCTTTGTGTCTTCTACCTGTCAGTCATTTGATGTGTATGAAGTCTGTCTTTCTCCACTGTCTATCATGAACAAGGGCTTTGCTCTGTATTTATTGGATAACACAGCAACCATCATGATAAAGGAATGAGAAATTATTTTTTTAATAGAAATTTTAACAAGTTTTACAGGGAAAGTAATTTTATTTGCCACAACTGACCCGGAATAGTGCGTGAAGCCACACACAGGTGTTATTGACCTATAACCCCGTGTTGCTATCAACATTTATAGGGGATAGTTGTTTTGTTTAAGGCTGCTCTTAACCTGTTGACAGCTTTCAGCAAACCATTACCATATCCCCCCAACACACACACACCAACACACACACTTCTATGTCAGGAACATGGGAAAGTACATCATTTATTATAGAAGTTATGCATTTAGAGCTGGAGAGTTAGCTTGTCTTGTTCTTGCAAAGGACCCAGGATCCATCCCAAGCACCTGCATAGTGACTCAACTACTGTGCTTTCAGTCCCACGGGATCTGATATTCTCTTCTGACCTCTGTAGGCACTAGGCACACACAAAGTGCACATACATACACATTCGGGCACATAAAAATAAGAAAATAAAATAAAGCTATGTAGTTAGTTTGGGCAATGAAAGTCTATTACATGAGAAGTGTAAGGCACAGTCTTTTCTTGAAGATAAATTACACTTAAATAAATGAGCACACAGTAGGACATTAGATTACGTACATAGTTTTTAAAAATTATTTTTATTGATATTTTATTTATTTACATTGCAGATGTTATTCCCTTTTCAGATTTCCCCCAGAAACTCTCTATCCCATCCCTCCTCCTGCTTCTGTGAGGGTGCTCCCCCAGCCACCCACCCACTCCTGCTTCCCCAGCCTGGCATTCCCCTACACTGGGGAATCAAGCCTTCATGGGACCAAAGGCCTTTTCTCCCATTGATGCCAAACAAGGCTATCCTTGTTACATATATGGCTGGAGCCATGGGTCCCTCCATATGTACTCCTTGCTTGGTGGTTTAGACACTGGAAGCTCTGGTTGGTTAGTATTATTGTTCTTCCTATGGGGTTGCAAACCCATTTAGCTCCTTTAGTCCTTTCTCTAACCCCTCCACTGGGGACCCAGCACTCAGTCCAATGGTTGGCATCGAGCATCCACCTCTGTATATGTCAGGCTCTGGCAGAGACCTTCTCAGGAGACAGCTATATCAGGTTCCTGTCAGCATGCTCTTCTTGACATCCACAATAGTGTCTGCGTCTGGTGACTATCTGGGATGGATCCCCAGATGGGGCAGTCTCTGGATGGCCTTTCTTCAGTCTCTGCTCCACACTTTGTCTCTGTATTTGTTCCCATGAGTATTTTGTTCCCCGCTTCTAAGAAGGACCAAAGCACCCACACTTTGGTCTTCCTTCTTCTTGAGCTTCATGTGGTCTGTGAATTGTATCTTGGGTATTCTGAACTTTTGGACTAATATCCACTCATCAGGGAGTGCATACCATGTGTGTTCTTTTTGATTGGGTTACCTCACTCAGGATGATATTTTCTAGTTCCATCTATGTGCCTAAGAATTTCAGGAATTCATTGTTTTTAATAGCCGAATAGTACTCCATTGTGTAAATGTACCACATTTTCTATATCCACTATTATAGGATATCTGGGTTCTTTCTAGCTTCTGGCTGCTAAATAAGGTTGTTATGAACATAGTGGAACATATGACCTTGTTATATGTTGGAGCATCTTTTGGGTATATTCCCAGGAGTGGTATAGCTGGGTTCTCAGGTAATACCTATGTCCAATTTTCTGAGGAACCACCAGACTGATTACCAGATTGGCTGTACCAGTTTGCAATCCCACCAACAATGAAGGAGTGCAGCAAATTGGCTGGATATAAGATTAACTCAAACAAGTCAGTTGCCTTCCTATACGCAAAGGATAAACAGAAAGAAATTAGGGAAAACAACACCCTTCACAATAGTCATAAATAATATAAAATACCTTGGTGTGACTCTAACCAAGCAAGTGAAAGATCTGTATGACAAGAACTTCAAGCCTCTGAAGAAAGAAATCAAAGAAGATCTTAGAAGATGGAAAGATCTCCCATGCTCACAGATTGGCAGGATTAATATAGTAAAAATGACCATCTTGCTGAAAGCAATATACATATTCGATGCAATCCTCATCAAAATTTCAAATCAATTCTTCATAGAGCTAGAAAGAGCAATTTGAAAATTCATTTTGGAATAAAAAAAGGATAGTGAAAACATCAAGAATGGATAAATGGGACCTCAACAACGAAAGAACTTCTGGCGAAATCACCATCCCTGACCTCATGCTGTATTACAGAGCAATCCTGATAAAAATTGTATTGGTATAGAGACAGGCAGGTAGATCAATGGAATAGAACTGAAGACCAGAAATTAACCCACACTTCTATGGTCACTTGATCTTTGACAAAGGAGCTAAAACCATCTAGTGGGGAAAAGACAGCATTTTCAACAAATGCCGCTGCTTCAACTGTTGGTCAGCATGTAAAAAAATGCAAATAGATCCATTCTTATCTCCTTGTACAAAGCTCAAGTCCAAGTGGATCAAGGACCTCCACATAAAACCAGATGCACTGAAACTAATAGAAGAGAAAGTGGAGAAGAGCCTCGAGCACATGGGCACAGGGAAAATTTCCTCAACAGAACACCAATGGCTTATGCTCTAACATCAAGAATCCACAAATGGGACCTCATAGAATTACAAAGTTTCTGTAAGGCACTGTCAATAGGACAAAACAGCAACCAACTACCTGATTAGGAAAAGATCTTTACCAACCCTACATACAATAGAGGGCTAATATCCAATACATACAAAGAACTTGGGAAATTAGACTCCAGACAATCAAATAACCCTGTTAAAACATGGGGTACAGAGCTAAACAAAGAACTGTCAACTGAGGAAACTTGAACGGTCGAGAAGCATACATAGTTTTAAATGCTCTCAAGGCTTTATTAATTCAGTTACAAGGTTTGGCAAAAGTTGAGTTTCTGCCGGCAGCTAGTACTTTCGGAAAGGCTTTTCCCAGTGGTCTGTGCTACTTTCATTTCCTGTTACCCAGATGGACTTCAGAGCACTCCTAGATCTTAGTTTGCCTCCCACAACTCCTCAGAAGTTGATCTCTCACTCCCCTGATTTTATGAACGCTTCCCAACTTCAATCCCTCCTCTCCACTCCGCCTGCACTGCAGTCGCCCTGCGTGTGGGTCCGGCCTCATCCTTCTCTTTGTTTATATCATCGTTGAACTTGGCCTTCAAACATGCACATCTCCCCAGCTCAGCCCCCAACTTAAAGCACTCCAGTGATATCTGGTGCCAGAAAAACAAACAGCAGTATCTTCCACTGAAGCAAGCTCATCAGTTCCCGCCCCATTTTTCATAGCCCGGAGCCCGGAGATGCTGCACACTGCTGTCTACGGTGCCTTGCCCCTCTGGGTACCTCATTTGTCAGCACCCCATTCTCTCCGAGCTACTGTTGCTTCAGCTCCAGTCTGCCTAAATTCACTCCCTTTCTACAGAGTGTCCCCGAAACTCCCCACGCATCTCTGTGGGGTACATCTCTGAAATAGGATTATGAATTGATTTATAGTAGCTATTCATTTTTGGTTTTTTTTTTCCTTCTGGAGACAGCTAGCATTCGTATTCCCGTCCTATACGTGGGATGCCTTCCAAGCACTGCCTGCTTCCTGCCAGGCAAATGAAAACGTCAGCTACCCACTCCTCAGCCTCCTTCCAGTGAGAGAGAGCTGCTGATGCTGTGCGCCAGACACGTCCCCTGCGTCAAGTTTGACTGAGAAATGTGTGGCACAGAAAGGAAGGGCCACTGGAGGCTTCACTTTGAAGAGAGTGACTATAGCATGGCATCTCTTCTGGTGTCCCCAAAGTGGAGAGCCACATTAGAGACCCTGGTGGTCTAAACTGTGGCAGCTGATACTGAATGGATCAGGCATGGTCATTTCTCAGCTCACTCAGACTCTGTCGCTGATTCTATAACCCAGCCTCACATGTTTAAAAAACCATTACATACTTAGTATATCCAGTGATATATATATATGGAGAAATTGCCTCATCTTATTGCAATGTGTCTATATAAGATATAATTTGCATAGTATAAAGTTTACCTATCATGAACATACAGTTCAATAGCTCCCAGTAAACTCATGAAGGTGTGGGGTCATCTCCACCATCCAGCCACTCAAAGACGTTCACTCTTGCTACCAGTTATTGATCTTCATCCCTACTTCTAAATAACTGTTTCCTTATCCCAAATGTCCTCAAGTACAAGGTGGCCTTGTCTTTCTGCAGCTTCCTTTAATGTCTCACTGATGTTTTTTGGGTTCAGAGATGTCATTTTAGGCATCAAGGTCTGTTTTTTTTTTCTTCTGTTCTTCTTAATTGTTAAATAAGATTCCATAATCTGGATTTATTACATTCCCCTGCCAGTGTTTTTGATGAACTTACCCTGAAGTGGGTCCAGCTGCCATCAAGAATTCAATCTACATTTGTCCTCACTGAGAACGTGAGCTCCTCAGCGGCAGAAATATCTTCGTGGTTTTTTGGCTTTTCAGTTACTGGAGCTACTTCTGGTGACATGTGGACTACCAATAATATTGAGGATATTATAAACATTAACATTTTTACTCAACTTCATCCAAGGAAGAAACAGCTGGATAGGTACCAGTCATCTGTGTCTTGTGGGGATGGATGCTTGTCTGTGCATGCAAGCATCGACATCCCCCCCACCCCACCCCACCCCGTTCCCTCCACTGCCCCACCCTGACTCTTCTGCTGTGCTCAGCACTTTCTTGCTGCATAGTGCAGACTCCCCAGAAGTCAGCAGGTGACCTTTCACCTTGTCTGCATTGCCCTGTCCTCATCCTTTTCTCTGGAGCAAGGTTGAGCTTCTCTTCCTCATGAGGTCTGGATAATGTGTCCCGTGTGATATTTATGCTCTGCATGTGCCCAGACTTCCCAAGCTGTGCCCTGTTTATGCATTCACGAGGAAGTACTTGGGAGCATTATCTCATCAAATGGAGCTGAACAGTGGCTCCACTTTATGAGGAATCGCAGGCTGTGTTTCTTCTTTATTTGTAAATGTGACATCCCCGAAGATGCCTTATTTTATGAGAGACAGCTGATTAAACACCTTCGAATATCTGCCTGTGCAAACTGCAACATCATTAATTTGTGCCATAAAAAGAATGGCTGGGGAAATGTGATTCAGATGGCTGCTGTTCCTTCCCTTGTCAGAGACAAGTAGCATTTACATCTTTGGAGAGAGCGTCGTAGAGTCATCCTAAAGTATCAGTGTTCTCCAGACTGACATCAGCGGGTGCTCACATCACTTTGTGATCATCTATTTAAAACCCCAGCGTGGGTATTTTAGTCTTAAACAGCAGTTGCCCCACAGTGATCAAAAGTTTCTAAATTTCCCAGTGTCTCTCTCCCATTCCTTCCCCATCTTTCTCCCTTCTGGTTCCTCATCAGCCATTGTAACCTACTCACTGCAACACAGCTCTGAAATGGCTTCTGCACCCTGTGGGTCTCTTTGCCTGGGTTTAAAGAGCAAGGGGTTTCTCCTAGTGGAGTTTGATGGAGAGGCGTTTGAATGTTTGATTTTAAAGCAGCTCTAACTATACTTTTCAAACAAATCAGAAATTCAGGAGCTGGGGAGATGGGCTCGTCGGCTAAAGTGTTTGTTGCACAAGTTCAAGGACCTGAGTTTGATTTCCCAGTATCCATGTAGAAAAAAAAAGTGGAAATGGAGATGTTTTTAGCCCCAGCTCTGGGGGGATAGAAATAGGAGGACTCCTGTAGCTGTATGGCCAGCCAGTCAAGCCTAATTGTCAAGGTCCTGGCTCCAGTGACAGATCCTTTTTCGAAATGTAAGGTAAATGGCTCCAGAGAACCATCACACTCAGGGTTGAACTCTGGCTTCCACACACATGTATACATAGATGCACACCATGAATGTACACATAACTCAGGAGGGAAAAGCCTCCCTTCTAAAAGCATACAAGTTGCAGCCACTAAGTTAAGCTTAAGCTTCTAAAATGTAATTTGTTTACCCCTTCATTATTTTTAAGGGCTTCATGGAAATATTAAAGAAAAAAGAAATATTCATGATTCCTGATTTTTTTGGGGGGGGGCATAAAGTTCTGGGATTATATAGCACTTTATTAGCAGCCTTTTAAATCTACTTCTTTTTTTCCATGATCCTCATCATGTGGATTCTACCATATGCCCAGCTCTGATAACTAAACCAGGCGTGGGTCAGCTTATGTCACGATGGCTGGTAGGTAGCACTTGACATATAAAGCTGAGTCCTTCATCATTTCACTCGATCCTCACACTAGTTCTGTGAAGAAAACACTCCAGAAGTAGTAAGGATATAACAATTAGCATAACTTTTAGGAAGCACATCATGTTTTCAACAGGGAACTTCCTAACAATTGAAAAAACAAGGAATGGGCTGAAGAGGCGGCTCTCTGTTACGAGCGCTTGCTGATTTTGCTTCAAATTGCAATTTGGCTTCAAGCACCCAGTTAGGCAGCCCACGACTGCCTGTAACTCCAGCTCCAAGGGCTCTGATGCCCTTTTCTGGCCCATACGGGTACTTGTACACATGTGCATACACATAAACACATACATATACACCATACCTATTTATAAATAATATTTTTAATAAATAAAGGAGATACATATCTTTTCCAGTTGTGATTATGAGGGTCAAGCCAGGAAAACAAATACCACAGCTGGTATTTTAGTGGAAAATATCACCCAAGTTTATGAAACAGGAAGTGATTGACGGGAGAGCCCACTGTGGGTGGTGCCATCTCTCGGTTGATGGTCCTGGGTTCTACAAGAAAGCAGGCTGAGCAAGCCAGGAGAGCAAGCCAGTAAGGAACACTCCTCCATGACCTCTGCATCAGCTCCTGCCTCCAGGTTCCTGCCCTGTATGAGTTCTTATCTCAACTTCCCTCAGTGATGAACAGTGATATGGAAGTAGAAGCCACATTAACCCTTTCCTCCCCAATTCGCCTTTGTCACAATGTTTCATCACAGTAATAGTAATCCTAACTAAGACAGCAATGGTGGGAAGCATCTACCACACCCCAGGGCTGGATCAAAAGGAGAGAGAGGTCTGTGTTTCTAAAGACATGAATGGTTCACCCACATGTTCATGATGCTGTTAAGATTCAAGAAGAAATCAGTGAGTAGCGATCCCTTGGTAATAGCGATCCCAGTCTAGTTCCACATAAAAGGAGGATACCGGGATTGTTAAAGAGTCAATGGCCAAGGCGAGGAAAGGGCTAGCCAGGCAGAAAAGAGAGAACAGAGTCAGGGCTGGTTGGAGTCTTGGTTTAACTCCTCCCCTTGGTTAACCACCGCACATCCACCCTCTTAGGACCCTTAGTTGTTCTGCTATTGTTGACTTTTGGCCCCTACATTTTGAACTGCTTGGTCACTACTGTTAAGAAACGCATAGGTACAGTACAGCTAATGGTCTTAAAGCAGAGATACAAAGAACTAGATACAGAGGACCAGGCACATGAGCGATCAGAATAGCAGCAATTGCTTCAGGACTGAAGCATGCACAAAGAAAAGGGGGGAATGAAAGGGTCAGCTCAGGAACTTTGGAAAGGTCATGGAACACTTGCCCCTCTCAGAAGGGAGAGGCTAAATTACATTCCTCACACCACGATGGGGGGAACCGACCTGCAGGTGGGGACACATCCGGCAGGAAGGACCATTGGCCACCTACCTCATTCCCTAGAGACCAATCAGTTTAAAGTTACACTGCTCTGCCAATCACAGTGTGCCTAATGGCGGCTGCACTGAGACCTGTATAAAGGCCTGCTGGGTGGGCTGCATGTGGTCGTTCTCTCCCCATGTGCAGAGCGACTCCAGCATGCTGGATTAAATAAAGTTCCTCTTGCTTTTACATCAAAAATAAAAGGAGAATACTTCATTTAGCCAAACCACATACACACACACACACACACACACACACACACACACACACACACAGAGTCAGATTCCCACTTAGCTCTGATTGATTCCAACATTTCTTTATGATCACTCACTGTCTTTCATCCCAAATGATCCGTTGCATCAAGAAATTACACATAGGAGATCTGCCAAGTTCCTGACACAGGCTGACGCAGCTGAGACTCAGCCGGAGTGATAACCCAGTCTAAAATATGCAGGGTGGATTTATAGACCAGACAGGCCAGCAAAGGTCAAGGGCTTGGGGAAAGCGTGGACGATCATAGAAATGGTAATGAGAGTGTGAGAAGATGGTGAGTGGTAAGACAAACCCCATGGTCTAAACACCCAAGGCCTGACCTGGTGGCTGGTGCCACGGTTGAGCTCAAGCAAGCCCCTCCCCTCCTCAGCACTCAGACATGAGTTCTCAGGCCTGGCTGCAACCGGCAGGAAATGTTTGGCTGTTCAGCCAGGCTCTGTGACAAATTCTGAAGGGACTTCATGCAGAGTTCAGAAGAAAGGGGCTATTTGGGAATAAAGAGAAACGGCAACCACTATGCAGGGGGCTAATGCAAGCTAACAGGTTCCATTTCAGATTTTTAGTATGGAGAATTTAGCCTTCAGTTACCCTGACAAATATTTAAAGGCCTCCAGGTCAACAGCACTGTGGGGAGTGGGAAAGGAAGAAAAGAATCTCTGATCAATTTGCCTACTCATTCCTTCAGTCAATAATCTCACTGCGCTCCTCTGTGCCCCAGTCCTGGAGGTACAACAGAAATCACAGTAAGTGGCCCCTGCGTGGGCCTTAGCAGTGGGAGGAGAGACAGACCATACAACGATCAAGATACACATTCACGCACCACTTCAGGATGTGTCTGACAGTGATGGACTGTATAGATAATGATGGCTATCTATACGGGGCTGAGCATTTCCTATCACCAAGGGACATCAAACTAGACTTCCGCCTTCCGCACATGTTTTTGGTGATGTAGACCACCTGTTACCTTTTAAACTATCATTTTAAAATGTATTTTATTTTGTGTATATGTTGTATGTATGGTGTGTGTGTTTGTGTGTATATGTGTGTGTATGTGTGTGTGTATATGTGTGTGTATGTGCATGTGTGTGTGTATGTGTGTGTATATGTGTATGTGTGTGCATGTGTGTATGTGTGTATGTGTGTGTGCATGTGTGTATGTGCATATGTGTATGTATGTGTGTATGTGTATGTGTATGTGCATGTGTGTATGTGTGTATGTGTGTGTGTGTGTGTGTGCGCGCGCGCGCGCGCATGTTGAAGCCAGAGGTTGATGCTCCATGTCTTCCTCAGTTGCTATCCATCTTACATTTTGAAGCAAGGTCTAGAGCTGATTTGACTAGTCTAGCCCACCAGCTTGCTCCAGGGAAGCCTTTACCTTCACCTCCCAAGAGCTGGGATTATAAGCTGTCTGATATGCCCGCCCTGCATCTATCAGTGTGACGGGGACTGAATGCCAGTTCTCATGCTTACACAGCGAGCTTTACCCACAGAGCCGTCTCCCCAGACCTTAAAACGCACTCTTATTTATTAAAAATCAGTATTTTCCTATAAAAGTCCATTGTGTTACATCATCAATAGTCTTACCCATTTCTGCACCTCTTGATTACTTCAGGAGGCCCTATCCAGAAACTTACCCATCTAGGCCTGGATAGAAGTACATTTGTCAGAACAGATGCCTGCCAGTAAACAAATAATGAATATTATTGCAGGATTTTCCATGTCCAATCATATTAGGGCAGTGGAAGGCCTGTGATTGGACAGAAAAAGGGAGGTAGAGCTAGGAGTTGGGGGGACAGAGGTTACAGGAGGAGAAGGGAGGAGAAGGGAGGCTTTGGATGTGGGCCTGGGTGGCATTTACTAGCCACAAATAGCTCAGTTTTTGTAAGGTTAGAGATACTGGGATAAAGCTTTTATCATTATCAATTGGCTCTTAAATTACTGTATTGGCATCTTGTAAATTGTGATATTATTTATACATAAATCTGATGAATTAATTAAGCTTTAAGAGTTTTGATTTACTTGGTTACTGGAATGTGGGTCTGCCAATGGTAGAGAGGGAACACAGTTAGGATGCTGTGAGTAGTTGGGAGAGAAAAGCTTGGTGGTGGCAAAAACACACCTAGCAGGACCCCTCCGGGACATGGCGTGGTGGCCTGGCGGGGCAGGAGAGATGGTGAAATCTTTTTTAATATTTCCCACAGAGTATAATAAAATTTAGAGAGTGTAGTAGCAACAAAAATACATGACAAAATCAACTTAAGAAAGGAAGATTGTATACAGTTGGTTTTTAAATTTTATTTTATGGCCAGGAAGTGGTAGTACATCCTTTAATCCCAGTACTTGGGAGGCAGAGACAGGCAGATCTCTGAGTTCAGGGTCAGCCTGGTCTACAGAGTGAGTGTAGGACAGCCAGGGCAACATAGAGAAACCCCGTCTTGAAAAATCAAGAAAAAAATATGTGTTGAGTGCTTTGCCTGCATACATGTCTGTGCACCATGTGTATCCCTGATGACTGCAGAAGTCAGAAGATGGCATTAGATCCCCTGGAACGGATGTCACAGATATCTGTGAGCCACCACATGGGTGCTGGGAACTGAACCTGGCTCCTCTGCTAGAGCCACACATGCTCTTAACCGTGGAATTGTCTATGCAGCCCAGAGGGTTTATAGCATTTCCCATCTATTGTTTGAAATTTCATACCTGTATATAATGTATCTTATCATATCCAATTCCCACTCTCCTCCCCCAACTCCCTCTGCACCCCCAACACATCTCCCCTGCCAACTTCATGCCTTAAATAACTAAGAGTTCGACTAGTGCTATCCATAATGTGCACGGCTATGGAGTCCCCCACTGGGACCTGGGCAACCCATCAGTGTCCACATCTCCAAAGAGAAGTGATGTGACTCTGTGACCCATTCCCAGAGTAGCCCACAGATGCCAGTGACTCCTCTGCCAGCTGTGTGGTTTCAGTAGCCTCTCCCCAACACGTGCTAGAGATTTAGAGATTTAACTGGCTAAATTTTTGATGGTAGCCACATTCAATATAGCACCTTCCAAGTCATGAAAGCTAATGAGCAGGAAGAAAACATCTTAGCCAGTCTAAATGTCATCTCTCTCTCTCTCTCTCTCTCTCTCTCTCTCTCTCTCTCTTCTCTCTCTCTCTGTGTGTGTGTGTGTGTGTCTGTCTCTCTCTCTCTCTCTCTCTCTCTCTCTCTCTCTCTCTCTGAACCACCCAATACCCCCAGAGCTCCCAAATGTATGTATGAGCTCTTTGGTTCAACCAAAGAGTACAGATGAAGGGACCCATGGCCCTAGCTGCATATGTAGCAGAGGATGGCCTTGTTGGACATTAAAGAGAGGAGAGGCCCTTGGACCTGAGAAGGCTTGATGCCCCAGTATAGGGGAATACCAGGACAGGGAAGCAGGAGTGGGTGGATTGGTGAGCAGGGGGAAAAGAGATGGGTTAGGGAGTTATGGGGGGAGGGGAGCAGGAAAGGAGACAACATTTGAAATGTAAATAAAGAATATATCTAAGAAAGAAAGTAAGAAAGAAAGAAAGAGAAAGAGAAAGAAAGAAAAATAAGTAAATTTCATTTCTTTGTGTCCTGCAACCAAAGTTTGTGGTATTTCCAGCAATAGGGTCTTACTTACGTCCTCCATATACTTATGGAGGGCTACCAAGAACAAGGCAGTAGCTTCATCACTCTGGGTCTAGGAAAAAGGGGGAAAGGGAAATAAACCTCGACTTGACTCCAAAAAACTCCCATAGATCGGAGTTTCAAGACCAGGCCACAGACTCCCTCTAATTCCAGGCCACCCTGGAAACTGCACCTCTGCTCAGTTCCGTGCTGATTCTTGCCCTCCTGCGTTTTCCCCTCCCCATAAGCCTCGCGTGTGAGGTTTGCTGTGTACTATGTGTGACTTTGTGGTATTTTTTGGCTTCCGACTTCCAGGACACCTTTCCTCTCAGAGCTGTGACACTTACACTGGGATCTCTCTGACCAAAGCTCTGCAGGAAGGAACCTGCTCCTGGCACGGAGATTTCCAGTTATTAACCCTTGTTTTCTGGGTCCAGTAATGCCTACCCATGCAAAGGTACTTCTGTTCAAAGTCCTTTTTGCTCTTTATTTTTAAATTATATTTAAATAATTAAATAATGGGCTTTCTTTAAAAACAAACAAACAAAAAAAGATTTACTTATTTGAGTACACAGTTGCTGTCTTCAGACACACCAGAAGAGGGTGTCAGATCTCATTACAGATGGTTGTGAGCCACCATGTGGTTGCTGGGATTTGAACTCAGGACCTCTGGAAGAGCAGTCAGTGCTGTTAACCACTGAACCATCTCTCCAGGCCCAATGATGGGCTTTCATAAAGCTTCATTATATCCTTAGTCTTGGTTAGCCAGGCCAGTATAGAAGTTTATTTGGCTTATGTTTCCAGGGGATACAGCTGAAGTGCATCAGCTGTCAGGAAGCAGAGAGATGTGACGCTGACATCCTTCTGTCTCCTTCCCATCCACTTTAGGACTCATATTTATAGTATGTTTTCCCACCCTCAATGAACCTAATTGAGATAATCCCTCATAGACAGGCTTGTCTCTTCAGTGATTCTAGTTCCTGTCAAGTTGACAATCACTATTGACCATCACAGGGTGAGCCCAATGCCTTAAGGGAAAAGGGAACTACCAAGGGATGGAGCCACAAGGGGCCAGGGTTTGTTTCTGAGGAGGTAAAAATGGCTTCTCAGAGGGACTGTCTGAAGGGAGGAAGCAGGCTGCGTCAGATGCCAGATGCGTCAGATCAAGGTATTCCTAGCAGAGGGAACTGTTGACTCATGGGCTACAAGGGAGGAGTGAGTCTGAACTTTAAAGAACAGCAGGAGGTGGCCATGTGGTTATAATGAATTCATCAAGAAAGACAGTGAAAGGAGGGCAATGACAGTCATGCCTGGTCCTGCTGGCTGATGGGAGTCTGTATTTTACTCTAGTGATGTCATCTTTGCTCGGTTGTTCTGCTCACATAACACATGAAGACCTGCCTTCCTCTCTTCTTAAAAAACAAACAAACAAACAAAAAAAAAAAAAACATACCTTGCTCTCCTCTGGCTACTGCCCCCCTGGTTCTCAGTTCACTCAGGGAACCAAGGGAAGCTGGTGACAAATTTCACTCCCCTCCTCTGCTAAGGGTACCTCTCTCTATTCTTTTATTAGTCCATTGATTAGGAACTTCATTTCAGACCAGCTGTCAGGTGCTACTCTGTATGCACTTTAAATCGGTTCTTTCTGTCTATCCCCTCCATCCCCAGGGCCTCACACTGAGCCTCCGTTTCAGTGGATAGCATTGCTCTACTTCTCAGGGCCTCTCTCTACCTCTGGACCCAACCCACCTCCAATCTAGTCTCCATACTGATTAATCCTCCTAATGTGTAAATTCAGCAGTGTCTTATGTGCTTTAGATATGAAATGTCCTCCCAAAAGAGATTGTTGTGAAGGTTTGGCCCCAGATGATAAAGCCATTGAGAAGACATTACATCATGAAGGTACTAACTTCACTAACGGGTAAATCCATTGGTGAGTTCATACTGAATATGGGGGCTTGCCAGAGGAATTATGCCATTGGAGCCATTTGCTTTTGAACTAGTCATCTTTTCCCTGTTCTCTTTCTCCTCTGTTTTCTAGGTATCACGAGAAACGGCTCTCTCTGTTCTACTATGCCTTCCGATGCCCTTCCCACCATGATGCTCTGACAATGAACAGACTCATGACAATGGAACCAGCTGACTATGTGTCTGTGTGTCCAGCTGACTATGTGTCCATCTTACTGTGTGTCCAACTGACTGTGTGTCTATCCGACTGTGTGTCTATCCGACTGTGTGTCTATCTGACTGTGTGTCTGGTTGACTATGTGTCCAGCTGACTGACTATGTGTTGAACCGTCTGAAACCATGAGACAAAATAAACCCTTCCAATTGAAGTCGTTTTCTAGGGTTCCTTGTCACGATGATGAAAAGCAACTAATCTGTCTCCCCTGGTAGAAAATTTAGTGATTTCACATCAGTCAATGTTTGTTAAAGCCCAACTTCCACGGTTGCCTGTGGGCTCAGCCTGTTCATGTATAAACGAGCTATAAGCCATTCTCACACTCCCTCACCCTTAGCACTTAGTGGCGACCCCATTACCAAAATGCCCGTTCTCCTAAAGCTCAGGCTAGGTCTAGTTGGGGAAAGGATGCCATGGAGACAGGCATGGTGGCACACGCCAATAATCCTAGAATGAGGAAACTAAGGCAGGAAGACTGTGATATTGAGACCACTTCAAACTATACATAGAGTCCTAGGCTGTCTGAACTATGGAGTAAGGCCCTGTCTCTACATAAATAAGTGCCATCCAAACCATTACCCCCAGGATATTGCACACTGTTGTAAGTTGTTGTAAGTTGGTGTAGGGGAATCTTCTTATCTGTATATGGAATCGAGGTCAGGAAGTCTTCTTCTAATTATTAGTAGCTGTTGTAACAAACCACCACCTACAACCACACAGGTTTACCCTATTATAGTTCTGGAGGCGAGGAGTTTAGCACTAGTCTCAATGGGATGAAACCAATGTTGGGGCAGGGATGTGTCATTTCTGGAGGTTACTGGGGAGGCTCTGTTTCTTATTTTTTCCCAACTCCTCAAGGCCACTTATATTCCTTGACTCTGCATCTCCAAGGCTAGCAATTCCCCTGCTTCTACCATCACGTTCTCTCTGATCCTGACTCTCTATCATTTTGTAAGGATCTTTGTGATAACACTCGGTCCACCAGGTAGCTCAGGTTATCTCCTCATCTCAGAATCCTATCTTCAATCACAGTGGAGCACTGCCTTTGTCATATAAGACACAGTCTTTAAGGATCAAGATGTGGACGTCATTGGGGCCACCCTTCTACCTACCACAATGCAGTGAGGATGTGGCTCTGGCATATAAATGGAAGCAGAGGGAGTTAATTAAGCATGGAATAACAGAAGAATGTTCTGGAAGGGAAAAGAGCGGGAACAAGGGTCCTGAGATGGAGAAGGATGGGCTGGAGAACTTTAAAGAAAGCTGGTGTGATATGGCCCAGGGCAGGGAAGGGATGTGGAGGAAACAGAGTGGTGAGATTGGGATGGAAAGGATGGAAGATAAGGCTCCAGGCTTCCATGGCCTTGGCACTAAGAGAAAGGATGGTATAATCAGATGTATCTTTTGGACACAAGGAAACAAGGGTGGTCACTACAAGCCCTAGAGGGATGAGGGAAGCCAATTTTGTAATGATTTAAAGTCTCCTGGTCCATCTTATATTACCTATGAATCATTCACAACTTGATGGACCATGTAAAAGTAGAAAGCTAACAGCTTTTAGGCCAGCGGCTAAAAGCACTTGCCCAACAAGTCTGAAGACCTGAGTTCAAATCCTGATGCTTGTAGAAAGGTGGAAGGAGAGAACTGAATCTACGAGGTTGTCTCTGACCTTTATACATGCCCTGTAGCATATGTATATCTGTATTTATACATCAAACACAGAGGAGTGAGAACCCATGCCGGTGCACACACACAACCACATACTCTAATGACAAAGTGAAACAAAGATATAAGTCTTCATGTATCTACCCATCTCCTGACTATGATAACTGATTCATATTAATGAACTCATTTGCCATCTATACAGTTCCTCATCCCAGCATTACTTTGAAGCAAGTCCAAAATAGTCCTTAGTTTTATCCAAATTTATTTTATATTCAATCAACTTATTTATAGACCTATAAAACGTTTACGTGACTATTTATGTGTTTGTGCATGTGGTTAGTTTCACATGTGGAGGTCAGAAGACAACTGAAAGTCAGTTCTCCCTTTCCACCTTGTTGAGGCAGAGTCTGTTTCTCCTACAGCACTGAGAACACCAGCCTAGGTATCCCACAAACTCCCAGGCAATTCTGTCTCCTCTTTCTAGCTCAGCACAGGAGTGCTGGTGTTATGCATACATACTACCACATCCGGCTTTTTACATGGGTGTGAGGGACCAAATGGGTTGTCAACCTTGTGTGGCTACTCTACCCATAGATTGTATTCTATCTATCCCCAGGGCTTCTTAAAAACATCATTCTGGCATCTAAGGAGCCCCAGCATGGATACGTTTGTGGAAATAATCAGTACATGCATTTAGCCAGCCATTCCCTTCTTTACTCGAGATTCCAACACCTTTCATATGAGAACTCACATCCTCTTAGGGCAGAGGGCTCTTCTGCTCTGGTTATGCCATCCCCACCCAAACCTTCTTTGAATGCCTCTGAGGGTGGTGGGGGCCTAGAAGAAATGGATCCCATTCATCAGATAGAACAATGAGGCCCCTACTCCAGTTCTAGTCACAGAACTGAGATGCCAGGATGGACGAGTGCCCCTTCCAGCTGTTCCTGCTGCACGGAGGAAGACAGCCTTTTCAACTGAGGCAAGAAGTGCACGCTGCCCACGCTGTTCAAGTCAAGAACACCTGCAGCTAGGCGCCTTCCTTCCGTGTTCCTCTGTGTAGCTGGGTGTGAGGGTGTTGGGAGGAGACAACTCTAATTACACCTTTCGTATGGGCCTTTGGTTCTGTGACTATTTCAAGGAGGAGGTTGACATCTCTCCTCTCAAATAAAGACACGCCTCAAAGGTTTCCTCTCTGTCTCCTCTCCAGCAGAGCCTTTGCTGTCTGGTGAGGTTCTGTGATCATCATCTACTGCTGTGAAATACAACCTACAAATGTACTAAAGATGCAATCATTTAAATATGGGAATAGATACAATGGGTGCCAGAAAAGTGTCAGATTTGTCCCTAGGACTGTTAAACTGTACCTCACTACTTCCTCCTGTCCTCAGTCCCCTCATCCCCAAAGACTGGATTTCTAACCACTCTTTCTTGGCTCATCCCCTATGGTTCTGGAAATCTGGTCAGCACCTCCCTAATATGTTGGTTGAGAGGGAAGAATAGTTCTCCTTTGAAAGGTCATTAATATTACATCAGAGGACTGGGCTATGGACAGTGACATATCCACTATAGTCAACCCAAATGGATGCTTGTCTTCAATACAAATGGCTTCCCATAAACTCAAATGCAGAAATGCCATGCTAACATGATGTAACTACCCCACATGCAGCACTAAATGCAATCACCTCACTCTTGAGAGAACAAGAGAGCAAGAACCCAAAGTCTTGTCTCTTTATTTCATCCTGCAAGCCCAGGCTCTGTTTGGATGTGTAATCCCCAACAACACATGCTCGATCATAGTCCATCATGGCGTCTTTGAGTAAATTACATTTAGCCATTCACCAATAATCAAGACATTTGATATTAAAACACTTATCGGAGAAAACAGAACAGCAGAAGTATTGGATAAGAGTCCACTTGTCCACTGTGTGCTGTCAGGTAGGCCAGGGAGTAGGACAAAGTCTTGATCCAGCTAACTCAGATTTCTTGTACTTTCTTCTTGCTGCCCTACATTGATGGAGGAAAGGTAGGCAGGTGGGTTGCCTGGGTGGATTGCCCTCTGGGAACATAGGTCCTTAGGAGATCAATTCCTGTTAGTGGTACGCTGTGGGTGTACCACTACACCCACATTAATTGAGGGAAATGATCGAGAAAAGCACTCATGTGCAATTATTATTAGCAGGATAATAATGGCTTAAGAAAGCGTGAGTTGTTTTTTTCTAAAACATTATGTATCTGGAGACACAGTCATCTGCTTAAAACTGGCAATTCAAGGACATCAAGTGTCTCTGAACTGAACTTGTGGATCTGTTGGCTGCAGTTCCAGCCATTACATCTGTATTAAGGGTGTATCGAAGAGGAAGTAACAACTCCAGTATGTGCCCCTCTGCCTTTGCTGTTTTTGTTTTGTTTTTTAGTCAGGGTCTCATGCATCCCATGTTGACCTTGAACTCATTCTTTATCTTAAGCTGACTGTGAACTCCTGATCTTCCTGTCTCCAAATACTAGGATTGCATGTGTGTACCACCAGGTGCACCAGCTCCCATGTCTCCTTCATCAGGTACTTCCATAATTCTCCGAGAAGTCTGCAGCCAACTTTCTTTTAGATCTGAAGGAGTGGAATGGTGTTGCATGCTCACCTCCAGCTGGAAGGAACCTGGGAAAGCTAGTATCTTGTCTATCATTCCCCAAACAGAATTGAGACTTGGGGGAGTTGATCATAGAAGCATATGACTTTCCAGACGGACAAAGGTTCTCAGTGCAACTTCCAAGAGATAAGAAAGGATACACGTAGCAGAAAATAGCAGTTTGTTATCGAGATCCAAAGTAGACAATTTCTGCATCTAAATGAGATTTTGATCCTAAGGGGGAAAGCTGTGTCTAGACTTAAAATAATAATAGATACCTCAGATGGGGTTTCAGAAAGTAAAGTCGATGGCTATCTATTTACAGAGTAACATCTTCTTGAGACAACAGACAATGACAACTTGTGATTTCATCAGCAGTTTCAGAAAGGAAGAAAAGGACTTTCAAGCAAATTGATAGGAGATTTACAGCCAAGATAGGGTTTCTCGTGGGTACCAAAGAAACAGAGTAATCTCCCACCCACCCACCACCTCCCACTCACCCATCCACCCACCCCCCACCCCCAGCCGGGAGCCCATGACTCCTTCTGTCAGCCTTGGGGAGCAGCACTGGCTCCCCTTCTAATTTACATAACCACTGAGACTAACCAGCCCAGTTAATATCTGTGGGTCCAGAGCTAAGAAGGCTTAGGGGAGATTTTTACATGAGTCACAGGAGCCAAGTTTCATTATATCCAGGCAGGATTAGTCCCCAAGCCATATAAGCCTAATGGCTCACTCAGAGCCTCCAAACAGGGGCTCTTGGGGTAGCGAGACTAGGGGAGCCTCTGCAAGTGAAATTCAATGGAGTGGGCCCAGCAAGATGGGGGCAGCAGTATAAAGGAGGCCACATGCATCCTGGGGACCGGAAGAAGACACTGCCATTCCGAGTATGCCCCAAGGGAGAGAAGCTGCTAGGGTGGCATCTTTACCAGGAATCCAATGGCTAACTTAGAAGCAATGTCTAACCCAGACGTCTCCCTTTTTCCCTATCCCCGGATACGTTGAAATAATAATAGAAGTGATTAAAAACACATCTTCTCTGAAGAACCGAACAGACCTGCTGAGCAGCGATGACCCACGCTGCAAAAGAGCACCGGGCTGTGGGGCTGCGCGTTCGCCTGTTGGCATCACTAAATAAGGAACACTCGCAGCCAAAGCCGGAGCATTACTGAAGCAGTTTCTAGATCCCAGGGCTCTTTAAATTTATCACTCCACAGGGAGGGAATGGAAATTCTTTTTAGGATACAATTTTAATCTATTTTCTATTTTTAACCTTTAGAAGAAAAGATGACACCCTGAAAACTAAAAGAAGCTATTATCTTTGCTAAGGTAATTTCAACTCCAAGAGACTCTAATCTAGTTTTTTTTTTTTTTTAGGCTTTTTTTTTTTTAATTTCCTGCAAATTAGAGCAGGTGATGACATGAAGAGTTGGGAACCTGGGGGAAAAGATCCTGTGCCAAGTAATGGGGCCAGATACGTCAGTGGGGTCCCTTTAAAGCACACAGCACTGATGCTTTTCCCAACTGTCTTCCACGTCCAGCTACCCCAAGCAGCACAACTGAAGGTCCTTCTAGGAATTCCCTTCTTTAATTTACTCTCTACAGTTCTGTTTTCATCTCCACAGCCCCCTCTATTGAACCATCAGGACCACAGTGAACTCTATACCATCTTTAGAAACGCAATGATACACAAACCTTCCAGGCCCTGTTCTGGCTGCAGCCTTGCTGCCCAAGTCACCTCTGTTCTTCATAGCCAGTGGCCACCACCCAGCACAGCATCTGCTACACATTTGGGTCACTTCTCCAGCAAATGTCACCCAGTCATGCCAGTCACTCTGTCTCCCATATAATTCACATTTATGCCACACACACACACCCATCTTGTACATTCAAGCCAATGTCTTTGCCAGGGACTGCTTTTCCCATCCCAACCACTTGAGGGAAGAGGCACATATTCGTAATCTGCTCACACATCACCCCCTTCCCCCCTCATAGCCTGTCTGACACTCAACTATCCACCCACACAAAACCATTCTGGGTCACCATCCGGCGTTCTGCATTCCTCTGGTGCAGCGGCTCCTGAATTGTATATTTACACAGTCTCACATGCTGCAAAGAGATAATTGGGTTCCCAAGGAAACTTGCTTTATCAAAATTGAATTATAATGGGGGGGGGAATGAAAAAGGGCTGAGGATAGAGTGTTCAGGGCTCACAGTAACAGCATTAGCTTTCCCGAGGGGATTTCAACAATGCTACGATGCTAGGGAGCTACCAAAGGATTTCAATGCACACTAAAATATCAATCTACTTGATCTAGAAAAACAACCTCAGAAGCCACACACCTGCGAGCCTTTCAGATTATCTATGGCCCTGAGCTTCTAACTTTGCTGGCATCGTGATTCTTAACACACAGTAAACAGAAGTAAGCAATGCACAAACAAGTGTGTATATAATCCATATTGCCACGGATCCTGATGCTATATCCCAGTAATTATCTACCTGCCACCTAGGGACTAATTCCTAGTGACTTGCCTATTGTGACAACTACAAGTTGGTTGTGTTAATTCAATATCTCAATTCGTTAATACAATTCTTTCAGTATGAGAATGGCTATGGTTTATCTATTTGTAATATGGTTTCTTCAATCTAGATAAGAAGGAAGAAAATACAAATCAGGGATCATGTTCTCAATCTCTAATCTCTGTTATCAACTAGTTTGGGCTGAGATGCATCTAGGAGATTAGGAAAGCCATCTCTGGGTGTCTGTGTGAATGTTTCCAAGAGAATTAACCAATACCTGAAGATCCACTTTGCATGTTTGGGTTTCAATAATACTACTGTATCATAGGATGGCACTGTATCATAGGGCACACTGTATCACATGGTGGCACTGTATCACAGGGTGGTACTGTATAATAGGATGATTCTGTATTATAGGGTGACACTGTATCACAAGGTTGTGCTGCATTGTAGGGTGGTCTTAGATGGAATAAAGGAAAAAAAGGCCTATGGGATGAGGTCTTAGATAAAAATAGAGAAAGAGAAGCTCTGGGCATCCATCTCTCTGTGTTCTTACTGAAGACACAATGTTACCAGACACTGGATGCTTTCATTGTTACGGTTTCCCCACTAAGGAGGACTGTAATCCCTAAAACTGGAAGCCAAACATTTCTTTCATCTTTCTTACTTTTGTAAGCTATTTTCTCACATCAATGAGGAAAGTACCTAATACAACAACACCTAACACTTTCAGAAATCATACTGCATTCTTGCTTGTTTGTTACCTACCTCATACTTCCCGCCTACCTTCTTGTGAAAGCTCCTGACCCTGAATCATTGCACTTTTTCTTCTCCATTACTTCTTCACTAGCACCAAGAATGGGACTTCATGAACAAATGAGTGCTTCTTGATACAATCAGCAAACATTCTATGCCAGTTTCCACTCTGGTTCATGAGTTGGGCTTTGGTCTGGGCTAGGAGAAATCACAGCACCAGTAAACAACCGAAAAGACTACAACTGAAGAAAGGACCAATGGTCCATGAGTAGGCCAATAAGAGGAGTAAAAGGGACCAGGGGAAGATAAGGTATCCTGAGACATCAGCCATCCTTGGAAATATGTGGGCACTTTACCCTACAGCTTCTCAGTGTCTAAGTTATAGTGCTTGGACATACTTCTAAGATACATTCCCTGAGCACTACACTTTTTCAGTCTTGAGTATAGTGACAATAGTCTCTGAACCAAAATTCAAAATGCGTAGCCTGAACATTTGGGGAATGACAGGATGTGCTGTTCCAGTTAAGTTTGTTCCCAAAATTTCATGGCGTTCCACTCCGAGTTATCTGGGAAACGTTCATCATTTGAGACTTAACGCTATGAGAGGCATGGACATAGGTAAGGACTGGCGCTGACTCACAGACCCCGTGCCCAGTCTTGCTCACTTCTGGCATGCGCCAACAAATCTAATTTCCCTTAACCACTTGGAAAAGTGGCAAATTATGGGGAACAAATGTCCTTTCCAGCAGAAGGAAGGACACCTGCCTAATGACTCAGCATTTGTGCAGATGGTGGGCCAGAGAAGCCAAGTTGGAACTGGAACCTGCCTGTCCTGATGGGCTGTCAGCCCCATAGAATATCTTCCCCCTCACTAATCCCACTGGGCTGGACCACGTGGCTCTCCACACAAATGTAGGTCATTTAAAATGCCACTCCTTATTGCCAAGACACTGGAAAACCTACCATGACAAGGAGAAAATGTTTCCAGGCTGGTGCTTCTTGTTTAAAACAGAGAATCTGGATTTTGAACAGTTACATTCTGCCATTTTATACTCTGGGTCATAGTTAGTGATCCATCAGTGATGCTCAAGTCACCTCCGAGTTTATACGACTGGATATTGGGAAGGAAGGACTGGATCCTGTTTTCAAAGGCAGGAGTTACATAACTCATGTTCAAAGGTATTTAAAAGCTGTGTGCTCAACTTCCATAAAGACTCGGAATGTTATTATCTATGCCGAGACTGGGTGAGACATTTGTCCCTTAATTTGGCAAAGAAAGAAAAATATCTATTCTGCTGATTGAATTTACCATTTTCCAAAAGTACCTCTGTTTAATTCATGAAATTTAATCAAGATCACACTGAGATTTATTGCTTCTCGTTAATGTTTCCTTTGAAGACAAGTAGAAAGACCCAGGGTGGAGAGGGAAGAACGACTCCTTCCAAAGCACTGTGAGACTTAATTTGGACTTCATTAAACCCCATTAGTTCTCTAATACTGGATTTATGACACTGTGACAGAGAGTGGGATGGTATTTATCTTGGTTTAACCTATGAAAAAGTGATTTTTCTCTGCAGGTGAATGATATGAAAAAAATCTTACAAGGTGATATAATGAATATTTATTATTAGTCAGTTTCTTTTACACACAAGTACTGTGCTAATTTCACATTTTAATAGTTTCATTAACATGATGGTGTCTCCCCCCTTAATAGTATTGTTCTAGTTTGCTTTCTGTTATTGTTGTTTGTCTATTTTTTCTCTAACCACTTCCAGAAAGAACCCAAGCCATCCTAAGGCAAAGGAATTGTTTTCATAGGTCATGCTGAGTGCTTTTCTGATTACCAAATCACCCAGAATGTTGAAACAGATTTTGGCTAAATCCAGAAGTTATTTTGAGGAGAGTCTGTCTAAAAATATGTGATAAATGAGAAATTCATTTCAAAGAGCCTGGAACAGAACTGCAAAAAGATACTGTGGCAAATTTACTAGAAATCCAAAAATAACAGCAACTTCAAAAAATATAAACATTTATTTCTGACTAACCTAAGAGAAACCTCCAGCTATGCAGCTCATAGCTGATTAGGAGCTCTTTCCAGAGATCTCACCTTTTTCTTCTATATTTTGGAAACTTCACGGTTTGAGGCAACCACCACATGCCAGAATGCAACCTGTGCCCGCCTCTAGCCAATAGGTAGGAGGAAGAGAGGGAAGAGCAGGGTCCCCCTCCAGTCCATGGGTCAGCAGTTCAATTAAGCAACTCTTAGAAATCCTGGACAAAAATTTGCATGTCCTTGGCCCAAGCACACTAGGAAGTCACACTGTTCCTAACAGTCTTTCTGTTATTAAGGGAAAAGAAGAAAATCATAGGAGACAGAACCAACCAGTACCTGTGATGCATAGTCAGCCACTCACCAACACAGCTGAACCTGGAGTATAATAGCCAGTGAACACATGGGCAATTAGGAACCAAAGAAATAAAAGAAAATATACAATTACTATGGTTGAATAATAGAATGACAATGAGCTTCTTGATAGCCAGGGCAGAAAAGTAAGAATTATTGTCACAAAAGATTCAAATCCATCAGTTCCTCAGCTGGGGTACAGCTCACCCCACAATGAAAGTCTCTGATGTTTTTCACTCAAGTACTACATGATGGTCATGCATTCTGAATTTCAAAAATTACTTTCACTATTGACTATTCTGTGCCCTTGTTCTGACGTACTCATCCATGTATGTCCAATTTCCATCTCAGAATACAGAATCACCAAGGGTACTGGAGACAAAAAAAAGATATAATTAAATGTTCTTGATATAGCTTGTTTTTCAGGGATTATAAAAGGTGGGTTTGTGGGAATCGGGAGAGGGGATGAGTCACAAATGTCTTGGTGGTGTCATCCAGGTTGCCTTTGTGTAAGAGGCTTGTAGATCTTGTTAATGCCATGCCTGACTAAGTACTAGGAGACACACAATAAGACATGCAAAGTGGCACAGTGGCCATTAGGAAGATCTAGGGCACGCTCACTGCCTCCATTAACCTCTCCCAGGTTGAGTTGGGAAAGACAAAACTTAAATAGATGCCATACTTTGTATTAATCGTAAAATTGTCAAAGACAGGGTCAAACCCCTCATAGTGAGTTTATTTCCCTATACAGGAAACTCTCAAGTATCCTCCCAAAACAAGGAAACAGAGGAAGCAGGCTAAGACTTGACTGAAATGCGCCTATAAGCTCACGGGGTGGAGACTCATGCAGATCTGATGGCACGTGGAAACTTCAGAGGTGTGATGAGTGAGAGGAAGCAGACCATTGCTGTGTGTGGAATGTGTCTTGGAGGGTACCTTGTCACCAGCCTCTTCCATGTTCTCTGCCTCCTGCTTACCACGAGATGAACACAACACATACTACCTCCGTGATGTTTTAACTCATCTTGGGGTCAAGGCACGGAGCCACCCGACCACTGACTAAAAGCTCAGAAACCATGAACTAAAATAAACCCCTCATCCTTTGTTTAGTTTCTCAGATATTTTGTCACAAAAAAGTCTGATTAAGACAATGTGACCTGACATATCAGTGACATCAAGTTAATCTATTTCCAAATGGTACGATAGTTAAACTAGAGATAGGAAGCCAGGATGATAATTAGGCTGAGATTTTTCTCTTTGGATATATAATGGATGTGGGCAACATCTTCCTGTTCCATTTCCCTTTTCTGTATTCTTTTGGCTGCCTAGACCTGTTCCATATTATCCCTCTCTGTCTCTGTCTCTCTCTTTCTCTCTTCCCTCTGTGTGTATGTGTTATATGAATGTCTATACATATGTCTGTGTGTGTGTGCATTTACGCACGCACACACGCACCTGTGCTTACCCACATGCATGTACAAGTGGAAGCCTTCCTCTATTGCTCTCTCCATCTCATCCTTTGAGGCAGAATCTCTCACCAAGCCTGAAGCCTGCCATTTCAACTATTCTGATTGGCCACCAAAGTGCCAGGACCAGCCTGTTTCTGTCCCATCCCCCAGCACTGTGGTTACAGATTCATGCATGCAAGCCCCAGCTTTATGTGACTGAAGAGACTCAAGTTCTCACTGTCCATCGGACATCCTCTCGTGCCCACTGTGTCATGACATTCTTTAAGAATGTTACCACAATCAATCATCATAGTGTGCGCCACTTGTCTAAGAAAACTGTTGTCTCTGAGGTGACTGTACTGGCTGGTTTTGTGGGCAACATCTTCCTGTTCCATTTCCATTTTCTGTGTCAACTTGACACAGGCTGAAGTTATCACAGAGAAAAGAGCTTCAGTTGAGAAAAATGCCTCCATGAGATCCAGCTGTAAGACATTTTTTTCAATTAGTGATTAAGGGGGGCAGGGCCCACTGTGGGTGGTGCCATCCTTGAGCTGGTAGTCTTGGGTTCTATAAGAGAGCAAGCTGAGCAATCTAGGGGAAGCAAGCCAGTAAGAAACATCCCTCCATGGCCTCTGCATCAGCTCCTGCTTCCTGACCTGCTTGAGTTCTAGTCCTGACTTCCTTTGGTGATGAGCAGCAATTTGGAAGTGTAAGCTGAATGAACCCTTTCCTTCCCAACTTGCTTCTTGGTCATGATGTTTGTGGAGGAATAGAAACCCTGACTAAGACCTTTCACTCTGTAGTCCTTCTTCAAGTGCTTCTCTACACTCTTAATTCTAAGAGGACAATCTAGGTTGCCATGCAGGCACCACACAGACATTTCAAATTGTAGGTCTTTAAATGACCATCTATATACACCAAGAGCACAGGGTAAGATTCTGGTACTTACTATTTACTGGGAGTGACTATGGGCAATTTTCCCATGGTTTATCATTAAATCCGTGTACTACACATTGGGAAATTGCTATTCCTGTTTCACAGATAAGAAAACTGAGCCCATCAAAGTGTATTCATTTCCTGGATTTGCCATAGCTAAATAGCTACAAACTTGGTAGATTAAGGCAACAGAACTCTCATACACCTATGGACACCTCATTTTTAATAAAGAAGGCAGAATCAAGCAACAGAAAAGAGAAAGCATCTTCAACAAAGGTGCTGGTCTAACTGGATGTTAAAATGTAGAAGAATGCAAGCATCCATATTTATCACCCTGGTCCAAAAGGATCAAAGGCCTCAACATAAAACCAATATGCTAAATCCAACTGAAGAGAAAGTGGCAGAGTTTGAACACATCAGCACGGGAGACAGCTTCCTAAACAGAACATCAATAGCCCAGACACTAAAATTAACAATCAATAAATGGGACCTCATGAAACTGAAGAGCTTCTGGAAGGCCAAAGACTGTCAATGGGACAAAAAAGCAGCCTACAGAATGGGAAAAGATTTTCACCAATTCCACATCTGCTAGGGGGCTACTTCCCAAAATATATAAAGAATTCAAGAAACTAGATGTCAACAAACCAAATAATCTAATTTAAAAAAAAAAAAGGTACAGATCTAAACTGAGAATTCTCAACAGAGGAATCTCAAATGACCAAGAAGCACTTAAAGAAATGTTCAATATCCTTAGCCATCAGGGAAATCAAAATCAAAATGAACCTGAGATTCCATTTTACACTTATCAGAACCTATGATGACAAACACTATTAACAGTTCATGCTGATGACCATGTAAAGAGAGGAGAACACTCCTCCATTGCTGGTGGGAGTAAAAACTTGTACAACCGCTTTGGAAATCAATAAGGCTGTTTCTCAGAATATTGGGAATTGATCAAGGCCCAGCTATACCACTCTGGGGTGTTTACCTAAAAGATGTTCCAACCTACCACAAAGACACTTGCTCAACTACATTGATAGCAGCTTTATTCTTAATAGTGAGAAACTGGAAACATCCTAGATGTCCCTCAGTTGAAGAATTCATAAAGAAAATATACATTTACACAATGGATTAAAGCCAAGAAAGCCATGATATTTTCAGGCAAATGACTGGAACTAGAAAAAAAGATACCCTAAGTGAGGTAACCCAGACCCAGAAACACAAAAATGTCATGTACTCACTTATAAGTGGACATTAACTGTAAAGGATAGAGAATTGGGGGGCGGGCAATTTGGGATAAAGTAGAAACCTAATGCATTGGAAACTCCCAGGAATCTATTAGGGTAACCCTAGATAAAACTCCTAGTAATGGGGTATATGGAGCCTGAACTGGCCATCTCTTATAACTGAAGACAAGACTTCCAGTGGAGGGATTAGGACCCCAATTCAGCCACAAAAATCTTCAATCTACAATTTGTCTGTCCAACAGGATGTGCTGGGCTAAAAGTGGCACAGAAATTTTGTGAGTAGCCAACCAATCACGGGTCTAGCTTGAGACCCATGCCATGAGAAAGAGGCCACTTCTAACACTGCCTAGAGGACCATGACAGAGGCTGGATGGCCCGGAGACCTACGATAGAACCAAATAGGCCCCCTTGGAGGGGGCTAAAGAAATGATTCCTGGTGATATTCTGCTGTTCTCACAGACAGGAGCCTGGTGTGGCCACCATTGGAAAGGCTTCATCCAGCAACTGGTAGAACAGACACAGAGATCCACAGCCAAATGTGAGGCGAAACTCAGAGAGTCCTGTGAAAGAAGGGCAGGAAGGATTGTGGGATCCAAAAGGGTCAAGGACACCACAAGAAACCCCTCAGAATCCACAAACTTGAACTCATAGGGGCTCACTGAGACTGAACAGACAATCAGGGAGCCTGCATGTGTTTTTTTTTTTTTTTTTTTTTTTTTTTTTGTGGGACTCCTAACTTAGGGAACAGGGGCTACTCTGGTGCCTGCTTTTGGAACCCTCGTCCTCCTACTGTGATGCCTCATCAAGCTCTCTTACGAGGGGAGGAGTCTTATTGCAGCTTGATAAGCCATGTTTGGTTGATATCCCTGGGAGGGCTGCCCTGTTCTAAAGGGAAATAAATAGAAGAGGTGTGGATGGAGGAGGGGAGAGAAGAGGAGAGGATCAAGAGAAATTGCGATCAGGATGTAATATATGAGAGAATAAATTAGTAACAACAATGATGATGACAACAACAACAACAATGATAATAATAAAACAGCACTGTATTATCCCACCACCCTGGAGGCCAGAAGTCCAGGCAAGACACTGGCAGCACTTTGCTACCTCCAGCAGCTCTGGAGACCATTTTCTCTCTTCTGGTTTTGTGTGCAGCTGTACCATTTCAATTTCTGTCCCTGGTTCCATGCCATCCTCTCCTCTGTCTGTCCTCCCCTTCTTTCCTGCTATAAAGGCTCCTGTCATTGGATCCAGGGAATACTCAGATCATCTAGGATCATCTCATCTCAAGAACTTGAACTATACCTCCAAAGACCCACATTCCAAATAAGGCCTCGTTCACAGGTTCTAAGTCAGAATACCGATCCATCTTTTGGGACGCACTCTTCAATCCACTACAGAGAGATCAGATGTCACAATGTGGGGGTGATACTGTATGGGCACGGATGGGGATACGGAGGATGGCTTCTACTATTCAGAGAACAAGCTCATGAATCCTAAAGTAGGACAGAGCCTAACACAAACTCAGATGCCCTGTTCCTCTGCTAATATACATTGAGTGCCATCCCACTGATAAACAAAGGAGGGCGATAAGCAGTGAGCCTTTTGTTTACTATAAGCCCATGTGTTCAGGTAGATTGATGTTGGAGGGACCAGGCAGAGGCTACCCCTGAGACTCCTATCCTAGGTGAGTTAAAGGGCTGCAGACACAAAGCATCTCTGTGGATGATAGGACTAAGATTAGAAGCTAGCTCTGCTTTGATATCTCCCTATCACTTCAGCCTCCATCTCCAGTGTGGTCTTATACCATGAGCAGCCATGTCATTTCCTGAGGACCCAGGGACAGTGTCATCTGGCTAGTGTGACAGCTGCTGCAGAATGGCATCTGTGTCTTCTAACACAGTCACCAAGCGCCAGGCTCTGCTCTGTCTTGGACACACGGGTACAACGCAGTCATGCTCTCTGCTGCTAGAGAGGACAGGCTGGTGCTGGCTCTAAACACTTGGGTACCACAAATGTCAGCCAGCAGAGGGGAGAGGTCATTCCTGCAGAGGCAGGCCTTAGGGGTGTTTTCACAAGGAGGTGTTCAGCTCTTTGTCTAAGGTTATACAGCAGATGGTGTGAGAGACCAGGTTAACCTGACTCCAAGAGCCACTCCCAACATTCTTGCCATTCCGTGAAGGCATGTGGGGGCAAGAGCAAAACTATGGAGGCAGAAGAGTTCACCTTAGATGGTCTAGCTTTGTCCTAGTCCAGACTTAGGATGCTTGGGAGTGGAGGAGGGGGCTGAGGTGGGGGGTGTGTGGATGCAACTTTCATGAGTCTTCCATTCTGATATATCACCTGTCTCACCTGGCTGCTACAGAAGGAAGACAAAAATGGGAGAAAACCATCTGAGATGCCCCCCAACCCCCGCGGAGCTATTCTAGAGGTTAGGTGCCTGTCTGCCTGACTGCAGAAACAGACAATCAAATGGTCACGCCTTCTGTATTTTCTTTCAAAAATATTTCATTACTTTCTCCTCAGACTTCATGTGCTGTCATCTAATAGGGGTTTTTTTTTTTTTTTTTTTTTTGGTGGTGTTCCCCTTCCTCCCCTTTTTGTGAGACAAGCTTCCTCTGTGTAGTGCTAGCTGTTCTAGAACTCACTCTGTAGATCAGGCTGGCTTTGAACTCAGATATCTGCCTGCCTCTGGCTCCCGAGTGCTGGGATTAAAGGCGTGTGCCACCACAGGCAAGCTCATTTAATGGTTTTAACTGACTTTTCTCAATCTCACTAGTAAAACGAGCTTGTATGCTGTTTAAGATAAAGATGGTATCAGCATCCTCTCGGTGGCTCCCAGCAGTTCTGGCCCAGATTCCTGTATAGAGCTGGTAGCAGTAGAATATTTGTAAAAATTTTTTTTAATTTTATGTGTATGGGTACTTTGTCTGCATATATGTCTATGCACCATATGCATATGGTGACTGCAGAAGCCAGAAGAGGGTGTTGGATCACCTAGAGCTGGAGTTACAGATAGTTATGATCCACTCTGTGGCTGCTGAGAATTTTATCCAGGTCCTTTGTAAGAGCAACCAGTGCACTTAACTACTGGCTCCAGCCCGGGACAGCAGAATTTTGTTGAATCAAATAGGTTTTTACTCAGCTTCCTTATGAGACATTTTAACCACTAAGAGCTTGTGTTAAATTTTATCACAAATTCAAATCAGTAAAGCTCATAGATAATATAATTTGCTAGGCAATAATTATCCAAATGTAAGATCACGTTGATAACTCTTCTAAATTTATTTTAGGCATGGAATAGAATAGGTGTCAAGTGATAGTATAGTTAGCACTGTGATCTCCCAAGAAAAGGGCAAATGTTCTCCAGGGGTGTAGGCACATCCCCAGCATGCTGTGAGCCACGGGATGTAGGGCAGAGGAATTTTATCTTAATAACCTTCTTCTTCTTGATATTTTCTTACATTGTTCTTTTCATTCAACTGTCTAAATGTTCCTAGTAGGGCTAGTGTTGGTCCCCCAAATCCTGAGATCTTATCAAGAAGGCTGTTAATAAAGATCTGGCCAAATTTTAAAAGAGGTTTGCCTAAGGATGGATCGAGAATTAGGCAGTGGGAAGGGAAGGCAGTGGAATGACATGGGCATCGATTCTAGAAGATTCTTAAACAAGGAACTCAGCTATCAGCTTCCTGGGAGACCTCAGAGAGAAGAAGGCAGGTTTGTTACCCTTTTGTTGTGGAGAGAGTCTCCAGACCCAAAGTACCCCTGTGGAACAGGGACACTTTAGTGGGATCTGCCCAGATTCATCACGGTTGTCCCTCAGGAACTCTTATGCACCATATTTCCAACAGGTTGGAGCAGCAGTTAAAGATGAGCTTGAATTAAAATCTGTGCATGCTGCTTACTTGTGGACGGATTATTAGCAAGAACCTCTGTTCATCACTCCTTCTGTGGCTCTAGGGGGAGGACTTGGTTCTGCAGCAGAATGCAATTGGCTTTCTGTGTTGATTGATAAGCTTCAGTTATGTAAGCCTTTGTTCACTAAGGCATATCATTTCCCATGATGCACCTGGTTTTACTCATATGCACTCTCAATTATGCACAGGCAAATGATAATAGGAGTTTTCCCTTAACATTCATTTTAAGGATACAGTTCGCCTTACTGCACATAGACCCAAAACCAGTTTCCGGGTAGATTGGCCCATTATGCCTAGTTTTAGGATTTTGTAAGAAATACATTGAAGGTTCCATGTTCTCAATATAAAATCAAGTAGGAAACAACCAAATTCTTCAATCAGAAGGCTAAATCAGCCACAGGAAGGCTAAGGGCCCCTTTCACTAACCTATCTGAATCGAACTCCTTTTTCTCCATATGTCCAGATGACAGAGTGGGTTCTTCCTATGAGCATGGAATGTATTGGATGTTCCTGCAGTCACCAGTAGACAGGTGTATTCGGCACACAATCTTATAGTACATTCTTTGAAAAAATGAAAAGACCAAGGAGCTGGCCTGGTGTAGGCAAAACATTTGATGGACCAGAATGAGAACTGAGTTTGGATTTCCAGCACTTCTGTAAAAATCTAAGGACGGTGGTACATGCCTATAGTCCCAGTGCCAGGGCGGTAGAGACTGGAAGAATCTGGGACCCTTCTGGACAGCCAATGTAGGCAAGAAGTGAGTACTAGGTTTACTGAGAGACCCTGTTTCAATGATAGAGGAAGGCATTCAATGAATTTTTACACACACACACACACACACGCGCGCGCGCACATGCAGAAAGGTTTTATTCTCTGTAAAAAGATTGCTGATTTCGTGAGTGTGTGTGTGTGTGTGTGTGTGTGTGTGTGTGTGTGTGTGTGTGTGTGTTGTTTGAACTAAAATCCAAAAGGTTCTCTGTAGACTACCCTAGAGTGTCACCATCTCGCTGACTTTCTATTAATGATGCAGATTTGTGAGGCAGGCTGCAGGGTAGAAGAATCTCCGTCCATGGAAAGGGATGCTCATCAGCTGCTCAAAAAGGGAAGTGGAGGGCAGTGTTACATGGAAAGCCCTTCACAATGTATCACTGCAATAAAAAGCATGTTTAAAATACACACAGTGTAATTTCATTCATGTCAAAAATACTTATGCCAGAATAAAAACAACAGTTTTAGGGGCTGAAGAGATGGATCAGCAGTTAAGACTGCTCCTGCAGAGGACATAAGTTTAGTTTCCCGTAGCCATGTCAGATGACTCACAACCATCTGTGTGACTCTAATTCCAGGGCATCCAACACCCCTCATCTGGTCTCCACAGGCATGGCACACATGCAGTACACATATAGATAAAGGATAAACATTCATACGTATAAAATTAAAATCAATGAAATAAAAAGCATTAGAAACCTTTAAAAACATCTGCTCAGTGGGAATATGAGTAAAGTGTATTTTCTTTTTGTTTTTAATATTTTCTTGTTTTATTTATAATAAGAGAATATGTATACATAATGTCTTATGTATCATAAATATGTGGAAGAAGAATATCACAATGGCTACATTTTTGCTTAGATTAGATACATATCTACACCTAGAGAGTCAAGACAGTAGATCTCTAAAATTTAAAATTTTTAAATTTAAAAACTAAATGCCCCAACTTTTAAGGGAGTTGCACTCAGAAGTAGAGATCCTCAGGAGGTAATCAGAACTGGATGAGATCTAGCAAGTGAAGTATTAGCAGGTGCATAAGAAGACAGGTCTTTTTGTTCTGTCTGGCCACATGATACCTTCTGCCACGGTAGACTGCAGCAAGAAAGTTCTCACCAGATGTTGATCACTTGTGGGTTCCATGCCAGATGTTCCAGATGCCAGTACAATAAGTCAAAACATTTTTTCCCCACAAATCACCAAATCTTCAGTAAAGTGTTATAGCAACAGAGAATAGACCAAGATACCAGGCCCATGGAATTAAAGGCCCACCCTCCCCGATTGGAATTCATCATCACTAATTACATCTACTGCAACCCTTTCCCAGATGAGGTCGCATTCTGAAGTATTGAGGGTTAGGACTTTCAAGATGTGGACAGCCAAGGTCTCATCTCCTGCAACACAAAATGGAACTTGCTTGGTTCTTCTGTGTCCCCTGGGTTCATCCATGGGGCTTTATTCAGAGGGGTTTTCCCCATGCACCCCATTCATTATGCCACAGGGAACCGGACAGGTGAAGGCAGAACTCAAAGGCTGTGTCAGCAAATTGTATCATCAGACTTTGTCTCAGCCACACCCTAGGGCAGCAAGCTTTTCCTGGGCTCAGCACTTTCCCCTACTGTGCAGGGGAAATGTCTTCCGAGCTTGACTCAAGAAGACAGCACCTAGGGATTCCTGGCTCCCCTGCCTTGAGTCTCTCTTCTCTTCTGAGAATGACCCCCAGCTGTCTCTGACCCCAGGGCTCCTCCACAGATTGTCTGTTCATATAGCTATCTCCTTACCCTCCTTCTTAAGTCCCTGTCCAAACCTGAGGGCTGACAGGAGGCTGGATGTCAGTCTGCCCTAGGCCATTCCCTAACATCAGCATGTCTGTGACTTCTGGGACCATCAGGTAAACAGTTACCTGCCCCATTTTAGCATCTCATGCTCTCCCAAGAGAGCTGTGGATGCTTCTATCATGAGAGCTGGTCCAGGCACAGCCATCAGTGTTGTCACTCATGGTGGCAACTCTCAGAATCCCATTGATGCATGGGCAGCATTTACCATGCCCCCAACACACACACATACACACACACACACACACACACACACACACACACCTATGAAGACAGTGTATAGAGAAGAGACGTGAGGGGAGAAGAGGGGAGGGGAGGAGAGGACATACTACCAAGGAGTCTGATACCCAAGGCCAATTGCAAGCCCAGGGCTACCTTGAGCTAACCTCATCACCAAGTAGCTACGCAGTGGCAGCAACTGGCACAACATCCTTCCCTATAATAGTTCAGAGAACTGAACTTCCAATGACCTGCAAAGTTCTAGATCTCAGGGTTTATTTTTTCCTCCTAGCTTTCTCAAGCTAAGTGGATTGAGTTTGGAAGGCACAGTTTACATATTCTCTGCCTCTGTCTCTGTCTCTGTCTCTGTCTCTGTCTCTGTCTCTCTCTCTCTCTTCCCTCTCTCTCCTTTTTCTCTCCCATCATTGTTGTAGTTCTGGGGATTGAATCTAAAATCTTACAATCATGAAGCAAGTGCCAGGTCAATTCAGAAGCCTGCCACTGTCACCTTCCGCATCTCTCCCTTCTCCAACAGAGAATTCCCGGTTCCCTAGCCAGGCACCGGGCCTGCTTCTCTCTACTCAGTTTTTAAAGCGCAATTAGGAATGGCAAAGGAAGACAGAATGAAATTCTCATTTAGCATGGATTCCGCCCCACCCCCAGCCCTGGCCAAACGTGGAGATGGGTTTTCAAGTGAATACAAGGCCTTGGAGCAAAGAGCCTGGAAAATGGCAGCGAAATGGCCGCTGGACTAATGTGAGACATTGTTCCTGGGCAGCCTTTTTATTTCCATCTGTATTTTCACCGAAAGTCACCAGGGAATCCATTCTGTTAAAGCCGGGCCTATGGAATATAGGCAGTGCTCTGTTGCTGTGGCAACCGTTATCTCCTAATTCCTTTTCTTTTCTAAAAATAAAGTGCCCTTTCTCAAAGTATCTCCCACCCCCTGCCCCCACCCCCAAGCCCTTACTTTTTATTTAAATCTCTCTCGGCAGCAGCCGCGCCTCTCCCGCCTGACCTGGCGTTACTTTTGTTTTGCTGAAGGAGAGCCACACACGGCGCCCGTTAAGGACTCCCCCGCTGTCCGGCTCTGAGTGTTAAATTAGAAGTCTAATGAAAGCTGGAAACGGAGGGCTGTGGAGCAGCCCCAGCGATCTCATAGAGGGGGTGATGGTCCCAGTGCTAAAAGAGCAGATGCCACTTGGAACAGGGTATCTTCAGCTCATTAATTCATCTGCCGCTTTCAAGGAACTGCATTTCCATGACAAAAAAGAACTGTGAAAAGCTGAAACCGTGGGCGGAGGGCGGAGGGCGGAGGGCGGAGGCTGCTCTGACTAGGCTCGGACTTCACTCATGCCTTTGATCCCTAACTACACAGTGTACCTTCCCTTGGATTTTTGCATTGTCCTAGGCTTTCTTTTGCCTATAGAGGATGGTCTGCTTCTGAGGCATTTGGAATGTTCAGCATTGGCCTAAATTTTGCAGCCTTTGTACATCAAAAGCTGAGCCATTATCAGTACAGTAGCCATTTGAAAGTGACTGCTCTGGGCTTCTGAACCAAAGGGGACAGTCTAGAGATGGCGTCCTTTTTGGGACCATCCGCATTGGCCGGATCGTATGAAAATGGGTCTTGTCATGCATGAGTCAAGACCAAAGAATGTATCTGCCAAAGATTAAATAAGGCAACTGCCTTCTACGAGTACAGACGAAGCCACACCCATGTATCCAAGCACTGAGATGTTGGTGAAATGGCAAAGACATCTCTAGCTCTGGGCAGAACGTGCTGTTTTTCCATTCCCACCCCTCCCTCCCCAGTCCTACCCTAGCCAAACTTCTCTGCTAAGTCAGTTTTGACAAAGAGACTTGCTTTTCTATGCCAAGCTAACAGACAGTATCAACTTTGGCTTACAAATAGCTGTATTTGGGTCCCACTGTGTTTAAAGGAAACCTTTAAAGTTTTCCCATAATAGACAAGGTCAGACAAAAATCATTATTTTTGCTATCTTCCTCTTATGATCTTAAGTGTGTGTGTGTGTGTGTGTGTGTGTGTGTGTGTGTGTGTGTGTGGTGGGCATGTGTTTGGGGGTTTGTCTTAAGTTAATGAACACAGGAACAGCCGCCCAGAAGCACCCTGGAGGACCATGTGAGATTTGAATCAAAACAGACAGCAGACAGCACCTAAGACGCTCTATGTGTCATCTAGAGTGAGGCCTTACCATTGTCAGGTACTCAAACATCAGGGTTACATGGATGAACAAATGTGCCCTCCTCCCGTGGGGGGCTATGGAGATGGCCTGGTCAGTAAGGTCCTTGCAATGGAAGCAAGAACACCTGGGTTCAGATCCCAGCACTTACATAAAGAGCCAGGCCTGGTGAGGAGGGCCTGTAATCTTGGTGTCTTAGTGATGGAAAAGTGGAGACAGAAAGACCGGTGGAACTCCAGAACTAGCTGGCCCACCAGTCCAGCTGAGTCAGCGAGCCTTGGGTTCAGTAAGAGACCAAGATAAGGTGAAGAACGGTATAGGAAGACAGTCTCCATTCTGCTCTGGCTGCCACGCGATCACACCCACACATTCATATGCATGCATCACATACATACAAAATGCACATGGTGAGCGCGCATGCATACAGGCACACACTAAAACCACGACGACAACAGTAATTCTTCCTCAGGTTTGCTTTAAGGGTTAAACAGTTCATTATTTATGGAGTGATCACTTACAGGGCTTGACATATGAAAGTAGCCATATAAATATTTGTTTAGTAACCCCTCAAGTATTTCAATCCCCTAGATTTTAACCCCTCTGCTTGATCCTCTACCCCCTAGTTAACATCCGGATTCCTTGTGTGGAAAAAACGACTCCAGACCCAAGACCTGGCCACAGATAATGTCCTTGGGGCAGAATCCCGGCTGCTACTAAACCTGGCTTTCAGACCTCATTTTCTAGTTAGTTGCCTAATTTAGAGACCTTGTCAATTTGCATTACATAGAAATAATGCAATCAGACTTCAAAGCTGCTTAGAACTGTGCCCTGCAGCCCATTGCTCTGAACTTCCCAAAGTAGGTTGGAGCAAGCGTAAATTATCTCACAGCATGACACTTCTGTGATCACTGGGGCACGTTGAGAGGAGGGCAACAATAGGAATAAAAAGGCCAAATAAATGTACCACTTCCTCCCTACACCCAGAGTGGAATGAGATCTCTTTGCAGTGATGAGCTGGACTATTTCTATTATATCTTGTTTACTTTTTTCTTCTACTTCTTATTAGCAATCTGATAGATCTTCCGTCAAGTTAGCTAAAAGAATTGAGAATGTACAGTACCCAGACTTTTAAAAACACAAGTCTCTGGAGGCTCTACATCCCTCCCTGTGGCTGGTCTGTCTGCCCCTAAGCATTATCTTACCTTTAAGGGCACAAAAGAGCTCTATTTGGATGTTTCGAATAAAAGGAATCTTCTAGAATATGTGGTCCAGGATCCTGTGCTGTTAATTTTTTGTCAACTTGACACAAACTAGAGTCACCTGGACAAAGGAAACTTTCCTTGAGGAACTGCTCCCATCAGATTGGCATGGGAGCATTTTTCTCAGTGAATGATTGATGTGCGAGGGCCTAGCCCACTGCATGTGGCTACACCTCCAGGGAGGTGGTCCTGGGGTATATAAGAAAGTACACCGAGCAAGCCATAGGAGCAAGCCAGTAAGCAGTATCCCTTCACAGCACCCAGTAAAAGGGTGGACAGTCCTCCTTTTGGTGGTCACTTGGCACTTTCCTGGTGGTCTTGTAGATGGAGATGCAGGAAGCTATTCAGGCACTAAATCCTTGGAAATCCTTCTTTTCCAACGTTCAGCAAACCTGCCTTAATTACTGATTGTTTTTGACATGTGGAATTTGAAGTCGGAAAATCTATACATGAACCTCAGCTCCAGGTTATGATTCTCTCTGATCTTTAATTTCATCATCAGTAGTAACAGTAAAAATACCCATAAAATTCATGATGTGGCTATTGAGCTACATGAGTAAATATCTTATAATTTAGATTTTAGCAGCCATTGCTATTACATATGCCCTGAATTATAGCGTGCATTTCCTTGTCATCAAAAGGTAAGTCATCATGTTTATTTCTAAACTCTAAAATCAACAGTTCTTAATAGTAAAATGGCTTTGAGGAATACTACCTAGAGAGAAGTATAATTAGTTGTTTGTGCTTCTTTGGGTACCCTGATTTACAGAGCTTGAAGAACATTTACATTAAACTGGCATGCTTCAAAACTAAATTTCATATGTCTACATGGAGTTTTTACTTTAAGACAATCGACTACATATAAGGAAAGATACTGTAAATAAAATGAATAAATTAAAAAATTAATGGATGCTGGGGATGCATCCCACTAGTAGAGAGAGCACTTACCTAGTTTCATGAGGCCCTGAGTTCCATATCTAAGAACACACACACACACACACACTCTAAGAACATACACACACACACACAAACACACACAAACACATTGCACTAACCATTTGAATGATGAGATTCTGTGTGCTTTCCATTGTATGTTCCTAAAACAACTCCATCTCCCTCTCCTTCTCCCTCTCCCTCCCTCTCCCTCTCCCTCCTTCTCCCTCTCCCTCCCTCTCCCTCTCCCTCTCCCTCTCCCTCCCTCTCCCTCCCTTTCCCTCTCTCCCTCTCCTTCTCTCTCTCCTCCCTTTCCTTCTCCTCCCTCTCCTCCGTTTCCCTCTCCCTCTCCTCCCTATCCCTCCCTCTTTCTCTTTCCCTCTCCCTCCCCTCCCTCCCCCACACACTTCACACACTTTGTCTTTGTCCCAGCAATGAGGTAGCAGAATATGCGTCCAGGATGTATTTGAATCTGGATCTATAGACACAAAAGCAGGCTATAGTGGACACTGATGTTCCAGCTGGATCCCCTTTCAGGAAGAGCTATGACAGCTGCCAGAAGCACTACTGGTGACTGCCATCATCTGTCAGCACTTCCGGTTAGCCATGTGGTATCACCAAATTTATGATCTGGCATGTTTTTTTCTGATGGTTGTTGTGAACGGGAATGGACTAGATCTAGACATATCTGTATGGAAAGCTATCCAAATCTTGATTATGAAAAACAATATGTACATACACCATTTGTATAAACATTGAAAGACAAACTGAACATTGCTTATAGTTACATTTGATGTATATAAGTGTATACAAAGTAAATACAATAGACACATTTGTGTTCATTTTATAAACCTTTTTCCCCTGGGTGGCAGATAACTCAGTATGCTTAGTGAGCTACAATAACAGGTACTTGTTTTTATTTGCATTGCATGAAGGCTAGCGTTTAGGGATGGCCATGATCAATTCTCTCAGGATCTTATGGAAGGACTAAGGTAGGTTTTGGAGACGTTCAGCATCACATGACTACCCATTTTGTTACTGGGATTGGAGGAGCAGCCCCTATGTGTTGTAGGGCTGTAATGGAAGCAATCCCATCACAGGGATTACATTAGGAGCTACAGGCTGGGGAGTGAGAAGATGAAGCTGATATACCAGGTAGATTGGTGGACCATGAAACTGAAAAACGGGGATGCTGGCATCCTTCTGATAGTTTCCTTTTTCATTAGTCCAGCTCCTGAGCCATGGGATTAGTGCCAGTGACACTCAGTGTGTGTCCTCCCTCCTCCGTCAGACCTCTTTGGAAATACTCTCAATGATGCCCCGAGAGGAAGCGATTCTTACTGAACTAAATCGAAAAATTAACCATCTCACCCGCATCCACTCCAAGTACCTTCAAAAACATGAAAGGATCCCCACTGAGAAAAAGCACATATGTAAACAATGTGGGAAAACATTCATTTCTTAGGATTGCTCTCACAGACACGACAGAAATCTTTTTTTGTTTGTTGTTGTTGTTGTTGGTGGTGGTGGTGGTGGTTTTTTGTTTTTTTTTTTTTTTTTTTTTTTTTTGAGACAGGGTTTCTCTGTATAGCCCTGGCTGTCCTGGAACTCACTCTGTAGACCAGGATGGCCTTAAACTCAGAAATCCGCCTGCCTCTGCCTCCCAGAGTGCTGAGATTACAGGCGTGCGCCACCACTGCCCGGCCTGAAAAGAAATCTTATAAGTGCAACAAGTATCGGACGGTTCGGTCCACTTATTGTAGATTCCTTTTCTATACAGTAAGAGTCACAGAGGAGAGAGACACTACATAAATAAGCTACGTAGGAAAGCCTTCATTGGTGTCAGCTACCTTCAAATTCATAAAAAGATAAAGTCTGCAGAGAGAGCTTATATATGGAGGCAATGTGACAATGCCTTCACTCTAGCTGGTTACCTTAGAATGTATCAATGAATCCTCGCTGGAGGAAAACCTTACATAAGGGAGAAATGCGGGAAAGCCTTCACCATCCTAGTTCCATTTACCAATTAAAACCTGGATAAAGTTACATCAATGCAAAATGTAGAACTACTTAGCGTCAGCTTCGTTCCAGTCACAGATGTGGAAAAGGTGCAGAAAAATGATAAGTCTAAGTGCTGTGCAAACATGACTGTTTTCCCACGAGTGCAAATGCACACTACATGGAAACTTTTCCTTTTGTCCCTGTGTGATGGTACACAAGGATAGCCCCAGCACTTGGGAGATAGGTGATTTACAAATTTAAGCTAGCCTGGGCTACAGAGTGAGAACTTATGCTAAATACACACACAAAAGGAAACAAACTCCTGTGTTATAACAAATGGTGTCAAAGCCCTATAAAAAATCCTCATGTATTTAAATGAAGGTAAAAGTATGGAAGACTTGATGAAAATTGACCTTTGGAGTATACACAACAAATACAGACTCTTAAAGAAATGTATTAAAAGTTACAACTGTTTTGTTTATGAAGGGCCCGTTTTTAAATAACGATGGGCAGGTATTTTTAATTTTTGCTCCTTAAAATAATCTTTACATTTGATGCCGTTGGTAGTGGCTTACAGTTGCTGCTTTGTGGGAAGCCATCATTAGAAGATTGCTCCATCTCAGGCACTGGAGGTCAGAAAGTGACCATCAAATAACCTTTGTTATTAATACAGTAACAAGAAAAATAAATCAAGTGCATTACAGTAGTCTTTTTCTATGTGTTTTATGAAAACACTTGTGTTGGAATCTATGGGGTAGTATATTTTAAATCATGTAATAACTTATTTTTCCTTTCCTTTACAAAAGAGTTGGAATGAATGAAACATATTTATGATTTTCCGGTTGGCACTTTTCTGTAGACTTTTAGAAATTGTGGTTGATGTATCATTGGAATTGATATTTATTAATTACTGGCAATGTCCTACATTCCCATATGGCAAGTTCTTACTAGTTATATGCAAACCATTTTTTTTATCATGGAAAATTTTATATAGCTATAATAAGAGTAGGCATAAAAGGATTCCTAAGTTGATTGAAAGTGGAGTTATAAATGTTTTCTAATAAAGTTGAAGATTTACATTTCAATTTCTGATAAAATTGAAGAAATATATAAAAACATGTTAAAATTGACTATTTCATGGAACACTATACAGATAAAATGGTGGGCATAAAAATAATTCTAAGTTTATTGAAAGTGGAATTATAAACATTTTCAGGTAAAACTGAAGATTTACATGGAAAATATTTCTGACAAAATTCAAGAAATATATAGAAAAACACATTAAAATGGACTATATCATGGAAAATTATACAGATAAAATGGTAGACATAAAAAACTTTCTAAATTAATTGAAGGTGTAATTAAAAACATTTTTTGTGATAAAATCAGAGATTTACATGGAAAACTTTTTTATAAAATAGAAGAAATATATAGAAAAACGTGTTAAAATTGAAGATTATCGTGAAAAATAATGCAGATAAAATGGTAGACATAAAAATTACTAAGTTAATTGAAAGAAGATTACAAACATTTTCTGATAAAATTGAAGATTTACATGAAAAATATTTCTGTTAGCCTATGTCTTTTTATTGGGGAGTTTAGTCCATTGTTGTTAAGAGATATTAAGGAATAGTGATTGTTGCTTCCTGTTATTTTTGATGTTATTTTTATGTTTGTGTGGTTATCTTCTTTTGGGTTTGTTGGAAGCAGATTACTTTCTTGCTTTTTCTAGGGTGTAGTTTCCCTCCTTGTGTTGGCATTATCCTTTATAGGCTGCATTTGTGGACAGGTATTGTGTAAATTTGGTTTTAACATGGAATATCTTGGTTTCTCCATCTATGGTGATTGAAGTTTGCTGGGTCTAGTAGCCTGGGCTGGCATTTGTGTTCTCTTAGGGTCTGTATGAGATCTGCCTAGGATTTTCTAGCTTCCATGGTCTCTGCTGAGAAGTCTGATATAATTCTGATAGGTCTGCCTTTAATAAGTTACTTGCCCTTTTGCCCTTACTGCTTTTAATATTCTTACTTTGGTTAGTGAATTTGGTGTTTTGATTATTATGTGCCAGGAGGACTTTCTGTTCTGGTTCAGTTTGTTTGGAGTTCTGAAGGCTTCTTGTATGTTCATGGGCATCTCTTTCTCTAGGTTAGGGAAGTTTTTCTCTATAATTTTTTTGAAGATATTTACTGGCCCTTTAAGTTGGAAATCTTCGCTCTCGTCTATACCTATAATCCTTAGGTTTGGTCTTCTCATTGTAACCTGGAGTTCCTGAATGTTTTGGGTTACAAGCTTTATGCATTTTTCATTTTCTTTGACTGTTGAGTCAATGTTTTCTATGGTATCTTCAGCACCTGAGACTCTTTCTTCTATCTCTTGTATTCTGTTGTTGATGCTTTCATCCATGACTCCTGAATTCCTTCCAAGGCTTTCTATCTCCAAAGATGTATCACTTTGTAATTTCTTTATTGTTTCTACTTCCACTTTTAGATCCTGGATGGCTTTGTTCAGTTTCTTCACTTGATTGTGTTTTCCTGTAATTCTTTAAGGGATTTTTGTGTTTCTTCTTTAAGGACTTCTGCCTGTTGACCCATAATATCCTGTATTTCTTTAAGGGATTTTTGTTTCCTCTTTAGGGGCTTTTACCTATTGATTGATGTTCTCCTGTATTTCTTTAAGGGAGTTATTTAAGTCCTTCTTGAAGCCCTCTATCAGCATCATGAGATACGATTTTAAAACCAACTCTTGTTTTCCCGGTGTGTTGGGGTATCCCGGGCTTACTATGGTCCTGTGTCCATACTTCTGGGAGATCAACTCTCTTCTGGCAGGGTCTGTGCACAGAAGGCTGTGGAGCTTCCCGGCTCCCTGGTGCAAGTGGCAATGGTGGCAGGAAGACTTCTGTCCCAGCTGCTCCACTGATCTTATGTCCTGTGTGCTTCTAGCTGGTCCCCTCCAGAGAGAAGGTGGAGATCTCACCTCCATGCTCAGAAGTGAAAGCGCTGCTGGGAGATCACTCTTTCCTGGCCAGCTGTACACCCAAACCATTTCTTTGAAGAACAAATGACATTCCTTATATTACATATATTGAATTATAAATATATTTTCTTTTTCCATATGTACCTTTAAATAAAACTTCTGCATGTATTTTGTAGAGTTTAAAATACTTCCAAACATGGAGATTAGCTTACATCAAGCTTTAAAAAAAAAAAAATCAGAACATCTCTTCAGCTATTCCACTGCAAACATAAACAAGGTCTGATTTATAACTGTTCTTTTTCCTTTTGTATAAAACATAGTACAACCACATTTTCCCTTATGTTAAAAAAAACAACACATGTGTACATGTGTTGAGATGATTTGGTTAGTAAAGTACTTTCTGTTCAGGCAATAAGACTTAAATTTGCATCCTTAGCACCGAAGCAAAAGCCAAGTGTGGAAGCAAAAGCCAAGTATGATAGCATGTTCCTGGGCAGCAGAGACAGGAGTATTCCAGAACTTGCTGGCCAGCTAGTCTTGATAAATTGGTGAGATATTCAGTGAGATATTCGCACTCATTCAGTGCGAGATATGGTCTATTAAAAAAAAATCAGTGGAAAGCAATATAGGAAACCACTCAAAATCAACCTCTGGTCTTTGCACCCATATATACACATATATATGCATGCATACATACATATACATGGATATGTTGTACGAATCACCACATACACCAAAATCAAATACAATTTACCATATGCCTATAATCCAAAATGGCAACTGTGTTTAAGGGAGCATAAAGGGGAGTGAGAAGGGGGGGTACAGTGAATAAAGAAAATGTTTAGAACTATAATAATATTTTATAAAAAATTATTCAAATAAAAATTCCAGACGACAGAAAAATATTCATGTTTCTTTGGTACTTAGCTTCCTACTTTTGCAGAAATAATGATTGATGAAGAGTGAAATTTAAAAACTGATATTAGCCAGGAGGTGATGGCACACACCTTTAATCCCAGCACTTGGGAGGCAGAAGCAGGCAGATTTAGATCGAGGCCAGCCTGATCTACAAAGTGAGTTCTAGGATAGCCAGGGCTACATAGAGAAACCCTGTCTCAAAAAAAAAAACCAAAACAAAACAAAACAAAAAAACAAAAAAAAAAAAACAAAAAACAAAAAACAAAAACAAATGGTATTGAGGGCCAGGTATGGCAGAGGACCTATAATCCAAAATGGCGACTGTGTCTGAGGGAGCATAAAGGGGAGTGATAAGGGGGGTACAGTTTAATGGCAGCACTTGGGTGGCAGAGGCAGGTAGGTTTCTGTGAGCTCTAGGGTGGTCAGGACTATATGGTGTGTCCCTAGTTCAAAAAACAACAAAAATAGTGTCAGAAGCAGGATAGTCAGGATATATATATATATAATTCTAGACAAAATGATAAAGATATGAACTATAATCCCTTAGTAGTGTAAAGGAATCATTGAAATGCTATAGTTAACCACATTCAACTATTGGTTTATAAATTAGGACTATATACATCTCAATTTACTGATTCATTCCTTGGGGGTTTTTGTTTGTTGTTTGATGGTTTGATTGGATGGATGGTTGGTCCATGTGTTACAGAAAGTCCTTCATTTGAGAACTTCATTTCTGCAAGTATAAGGATAACTCAGTAGTGTAAGTTAGTCAGGAAGAAGGTGTCTATGGAAGTGCCCACAGTGACCAGTCAGTACACATTTATTACTGACTTTGCTTTTATCAGTAATTTACCATCACTAAATTCATTTATTAATCGAGTTACTCTGAATCCAACCAATGAGTTCTTGCAAGCCGGATGGGTAGCAGAGTAAGCCTTGGGATTCTGAGTCTCAATCCTTGTGATCTTTCTTTGGTTGGAACTCACGTGTGAAGCCTCTACTCATTTCTCTCCAACCTTTTCATCTAACCTTCAGGTGTTTTGGAGAGAGTCCTTCCCTCACCCCCTGGACCTTCCTAACGGGAATTCATAATAGGATTTCTATTCTCCCGTTACAGTTCGATCATTATGGCTGTACCTGGGAGTCTGGGGTTTCCTTTCTCACTCTCCATCATCAACATCATCTTCATTCTTACTCCTCACAGATCCATTGCTTCTGTAAAAAAGAAAAACCCGCTGCAATCCTTTCAAATGACAAAATCACAGGCTTAAGAAAAAATATATACGCAAGCAAGAAAGAGCCCACACACTCTAGTTAAAAAGAATGTTGCCATTATGTCTGGGTCGTGTCTTAAGTCCTGCTCTCAGCTGGGGAACCCCCAAGCTAGTAGCCAAGGTTCTAGCTGTCTCTACAATCCTATCCCATCGCACAACTCATCTGTGCTATCAGTTACATCTGCAGGACATGTTCCCATCAGGAACATGGCAGGCTCTTCATCCATATACAGCAGAACCAAAAGAAATGGTGATGTGGAAATTGCCCGGGTCCAGCCTGTCAGACAGTGCAGAGTGAGAACTTACCAGAAGAAAGCCTGGCTCAAAGGCCCGTTTCTCCTTGCCATTTTGTGTTTGAAGCAATTGGCACAATCCTCCAGTGCTTCAATTACGTCATCTATAAAGTGGGAAGAGTGACACCATGGTGTGTATTTTTTTTTTTTTTTAGTGAAGTTCAAATGCAAAAAGGAAGGTGAAAGTGCCAAAGTTACAGAAAACCTTCTTAGATTTTTTTAAATACAATATATTTTGATCATAAGTGCTACAAGGTTAGATGAGTATATAAACATATTGAAAAACCAGATTCTTTTACATGTAAATACACTGTAGCTGTCTTCAGACACGCCAGAAGAGGGCGTCAGATCTCATTACAGATGGTTGTGAGCCACCATGTGGCTGCTGGGATTTGAACTGAAGACCTTCGGAAAAGCAGTCAGTGCTCTTAACCACTGAGCCATCTCTCCAGCCCTGGATTTTGTTTCTGTAGGGCATGGATGGATCTTGGAGTCTCTACTTCTCAAATAATGGTCTCAAATTAAATGTAGGTATATTAGGGGAAAGTAAGAAAGAACTCCTGAAAGTGAAAGGGACTCCTAGAAAGAAATACCCTCGAGATTTTTTTTTAAGATGCTAAGGATATGCCTTGCATGCATCAAGCCAATAGGCTCGATCAATCACCAGTGCTGCAAAACCAAATGAACAATGTCCCAGGGGATTCTTAAAGAATGTGAAAGGGAAGTTTGTGTCAAAAAGCACAAAATAATTTTGAATATTATTTTTCAGTTACAATATAATAATTGGCAACTAGAACTGTGTCCCCTCTTTCTGGGCACATGCTCTAAAGCACAGCATGAGATACTTTTTCCCTAAATCTCTGGTCCCTTGAAGCAGAGATCTTCCCCCTGTTTCTCAGTCGGGTCCAGAGCACTCCAGCTCTTTCCAGCTCCTAAAGCTTGCATTGTGTCTCTACTTTTTACTTGAGTCCTATAACGGCAGTAATCAAGGAAATCTGCCTGTCTGCACATGGCTAACGATGAAACTTTGGTGGGAAGCTAGTTCCTGCCCTCTCCAGTTCTCAGGAACAAACTGCACATATCCCCTTTTCCAGTTTCATACAGCATCCTCAGAATGGAATGCTGGAAGTCTTTCACAGTGTGAGGATTGGCATCACAGAAACTGAAACTGCAATCTGCTACAACTCAGATCCCTCCATCGCCCAACCCTGCCACTGGAGAGACAACTGTTAATTACCAGAACACTTTGGGTGGTAAAGAGATAGGATAGAGATATTCCTCAATGTCCTGGGGAATACAGCGCTTGTTTGGCGGACTCTATTTTTATTTTGCAATCCCAACTTCCCCTTCTTCATTTTCACTATGAAGTCTGACCTGGGGAACTTGCCTCACTTCCCTGAGGGAATTCTCACTAACAAGACAGAAGCAACTGAGCATTCAAAGGTCAACCCATGGCTTACCACAGAGTGGGTCTCAGTACCAGGAGAGACACCAGGTTAAAAATGAGAATGAACCACGCCCACTCTCCACACCCACCCCTATTGAATGAACCACGCCCACTCTTTACACCCTCCCCTATTGGATGAACCACGCCCACTCTCTACACCGTTCCCTATTGGATGAACCATGTCTCCACACCCTCCCCTATTAGTAGAACACAACACCTCTTTCTAGCAGAGTGCTTCCATCCTTTGTGACTAAAGTAATTGAGTCCATTTTCCTCTGTAACTTTTAAATTGAAGATCAAAGATATGCAGAAGTGAAATGGGAATGGAATTCCTCACAACTACCCTTAATTATACCACAGGATTATTCATGAAGTGGAACCACATGGAATTAGTTGTGGCCTTTTCTACCAAGTACCACAATATGAAATCACTTGGTGGATTTGAAAGAAACCCTGAGAAAGATGGTCCAAGGTAATCTTCATTTCCAATGCTTCATTCCATTGCAAAGTTCTTCCTTTGCAAGAACTGTGGTTGAATGTGGCTGAAGCTAGTTCGACAGCTAGCACAGGGAGAAATTATCTCATTGGCTATGGTTTTGCATTTGCTTTTTCTATTCCTTCTACAGACTAACTAGGCATTCAGTAAACCCTCTTTTGGTGGAAGAGCAAGGCTTCACCATGACTTAGCCTGTGACTTTCAGCTGATCCCAAAACATCCCACTAGTACCAACAGTGGATGCTGAATTTTGTCCTAACTGCCTGAATGTGCATCCTAAGGGTCCCTGTAGAGACCAAGAATAGAGGCAGTTCCCGAGAGGCAGAAGTTGCCCCTGACTGAGATGATAGGGAAAGGGGGAAAAGAGGCACTTGCAAGAGGGTAGCATTCATGGATGGAGCCTCCCTGTCCCCTTTGCACCCTCTCACTCTCCTGGGCTTTTCCTCCATTTGACCCCACTGTGGGCACCTTCTTTCTTAATTGTAGTTTCTAAATGCCAATTTTGCAATGAATCAGCACACAAATTGAACCTGCATTTTTTTTCCCCTGCAGTTTGGTTTTTAATAGCTTGCTTAGGTAAGACATCCAATTCAGGAAAAGTGCTTTGTTTTAAGGAGGCATTTAGGGCCTCCTTGAAGGGGAAAACAGCCTTTACAATGTAGCATGCTTACATGAGATCTTGCTACCTTGTATCTATTAAAAAGTTCAGATATACTTTAATATCTGAAATTTCCAGGTTTAATAATGAGGAACATGGATTCCCCCTCTCTTCTGGTGAGTACTGCTTCCTTCTCACTGACATGACTGAAGCAATTAGAAAAGAAGGTCACCTGATCCCCACTATATCCTCCCAGGAGCAGGAAGTAGGCCACTATACTATGTTTTCCAGAAGAAAACTATATACAGAGCTATCCATATGTCTGTCTATAGCCAAAGCCAATGCTAGGGTGCTTCCCATCTTTCCAACTGCACTGGTCCTGTCTCCCATGTATCTTCAATTTTTTTCTCTTTTGGATGTCCTTGATACAATCCGGTTTCTTCCCTTTTTCTATTGTATACTCTAAGACATCTAGAGAAGATGCTGAGGACACGCTGAGGGAGAGACCTTTCCTGGGAAGATGAAACATGTATACCCTTGTTACCCACCCCAGAAAGGGAGCCCATGAATCCCATTCTATTCTTATACATCTATATTCATGAAAATGTTTGTGTTCTATGATGAACCCTAATTAACGCAGATCATCAATCTATGAATTTAAAGGGAACACGCTCTGCCACCATACTTCACCCTAACCACACCGGCTCCAATATGGTCCCTCGAGCATCCCTAACTTTGCCTCCTAAGGTCTTGACTTTCTGTCTTCTCTATCTTGACCTCCTTCCCCTAGATACTTTAACAGCTCATTCTTCCCTGACTTTCAAACCAGTTAGGATAAGCCGTAAAACCATAACCTCTGGAGTCACACTATCTGGAATATACCAATTGGCTATGACCTTGGACAAGGAATTCTCTGAGTCTATGCTTTCAATTTTCTTGCTATAAAATGGAAGTAATAATGACACTTCTCTTATGGAGAGTCAGTGCAAGGATTAAAACACACCGCACACACAAAGCACAGAATCTGGCACTAAGAGAATGCTCAAGTCAAGGTTGAGATTACAGTTGCCGTATCTGCCTAATATCTCAATCAAAAAAATGTGGCCAGCACCAACCCTGAACATTGGCAGCTGGAGAGTGAGTGAAGTAATTAGATGTAAACAAGATGGTAGAAGCTGATAAATAGAAAGCAGAGCTCAAAATGTCACCTGATTAGGGAGGTTGTCCCTTACCACACTATAATGACACAGAAACTTATTATTATTTATTATAGCTTAGGCCTTAGCTGGCCACCTCCCAGCTAGCCCATCTGACTTTAATTAACCCAACCATTCTATTCCATGTCTGCCATGTGGCCCATTACCTCCTGCACCTGTTCCGTCCACCTCTGTGTCACAATGGTGAGTCTCAAGCCTCTGAGTTCTTCCCATAGAATTCTACCTCTGCCCAGAAATCCTGTCTTCCTTTTCCTGTCTCAGCTATTGGCTGTCAGATCTTTATTAAACCAACCAGAAGGTGATGGAGGTGTGTTTACAAAGTACCAAAGTAGGTGTTGATCCATAAAAATAACAATACTATTTCCTGTAGATAAGATAAATTTTGGGTTGAAAGTTTTGTGGGTGGGTTGGTGTCTCTACCCCTCCACTGGGGTTCCTGCCTGGCCTCAGGAGGTGGCCTCTTCAGGTTCCATATGCCAAATAATGTGAATCACAGCTAAGGTCACCCCCATTGATTCTTGTGTGTCTCCCTTATCACAGATCTCTGTTTCTTCCAGGAGATGCCCTCCAGTCTAAAAAAAATAAATAAATGCAGGGACAGGGGATAAAGCAGAGACTGAGGGAATGGCCAACCAAGAACTGGCCCAACTTGAGGCCCATCCCATGGGCAAACGTCAATCCCTGACACTTAATGATATTCTGTTATTCTTGCAAACGGGAGCCCAGCATAACTTTCCTCTGAGAGGCTCTACCCAGCAGCTGATTCAGACAGATGCGGACAACCACAGCCAAACAGTGGATGGAGCTTGGAGACTCTTTGTTTGTTTGTTTTTTCTGAGACAGGGTTTCTCTGTGTAGCCCTGGCTGTCCTGGAACTCACTCTATAGACCAGGCTCGCCTTGAACTCAGAAATCCACCTGCCTCTGCCTTCCAGAGTGCTGGGATTACAGGCGTGCGCCACCACCGCCCGGCTTGCTTGGGGACTCTTATGGAAGAATAGGAGGAAGGATTGCAGCCTGAAGGGGATAGGAACCTCACAGGAAGACCAACAGAATCAACTAACCTGGACCCCTGGGAGTCTTAGAGCCTGAACCACCAACCAAGGAATAAACATGGGCTGAACCTAGGCCTTCACACATGTATGTAGCAGGTGTGCAGCTTGGTCTTCATGTGGGTCCTGAACAACTGGAGCAGGGACTATCCCAAAACCTGCTGCCTGTATGTGGAATATGTTCTTCTAGCTGGGCTACTTTTTCTGGCCTCAGTGGGAGAAGATGCTCTTAGCCTTGCAGACTAAGAAGTACCAGGGTGGGGAAATATTCAGGGGGGGGGGATCCCTACTAGCTAACAGAGAAGAGGAGGGGCATGGGAGAAAGGATTGTGGGAGGAGGTAACTGGGAGGAGGATTGTGAACGGGATGTAAAGGAAATAAGTAAAAACAAAGCAAAACCCAAACAATCAAAGAAAATATCAAAGTCCATCCAGTACTCAGCTCTCTGCAGTACAGAAATCAACATTTGAATAATACAAAGACAACTTTTACATAGTGCTCAAAAAGATTTCTCAAATATGGGGTGGTGGGGGAAGGCAGAAGAAGAGAAAAAGGAGAGGGGGAGAGAGGGAGGAGAGAGAGACGAGACACACAGGAAGAGAGAGAGACAGAGAGACAGGCAGAGAGACAGAGAGACAGAGAAGGGAGAGGCAGAGGCAGAGATAGAGGTACTCTGTATCTGTTCTAATGTTACCATTTATTACCCCTCCCATGTTTGTTTGCGATTTGTCTTCATTACCAGTTATGTAACAACAAGTCACACCAGGGCTGGAAGGTTGTTTACTATTTTCTCTTTAAAGGCTAAAAGAGACCAGCTCTCCAAGAAAGGGGTAGATTTATAGATGCGCTCACTGTTCTGGGACCAGACTTCTATGAACCCATCTCTGTGGAAGGGCAAGCATTGTACTTTAAGCAAACCCCGAGAAGGTCGCCAACAGTCATCAGTTTCAGGCAAAGACATGTAAGCATTTCTTTTAAAGCAGTTTCTTGAGAGAGACAGGATTCACCCTGCAGGGAAGCTTATGAAAAATCGGGAAGTAAACAACTGAATAGTTTCAGGAAGTTTCTGAAACTCACCAGATATACCAGGCCCTTCTTTGCCCTATATAAATATAAATAGGAGAAGTGTTGAGAGACCCCCTCAGACTGCGACTTGGAAGGCGAAGAGGCCAACGGGGTGGGAGGGTGCTGGGGGTGGGTGGGAACCATAGAGATCAGCCAAATTAGCTAGAAAAGACAAGCCGCCCAACTGTTGAGCTGCTTGCTGACTGTAGTACACTGCAGGCTTCTAGCTTTAGTGAGCCACCACCCACACCTGGGTGGGCTTTGGTGATGCAGCTGTCTTTGAATCATTTCTGCTCCTGTAAGTAAGCCCTTTGCTGGGACCCCTGTCTGCAACCTGTCATTGCTTGAGTGACATGATCCCATAGGTCCATAGCGAGTGGGGCTATCAGGAGGTGTGGCTTTGTTGGAGGAAGTGTGCTGCTGGGGGCAGGCTTTAAGGTTCTCTCTCTCTCTCTCTCTCTCTCTCTCTCTCCCTTCTGTGTGTAGATCCAGATGTAGATGCTACCTCTCCAGCGCCACGCTGCCTATGTGCTGCCATGCTTTCCGTGATGATGATAATTCACTAAACCACTGAACTGTAAGCCAGTCCCAACTGAATGTTTTCCTTTATAAGAGATACCATGGTCTTGGGGTCTCTTCACAGCCATGGACACCCTAACTAAGATACAACCCCAGTAAAACACATTGATTCTACAAGATGGAATTTGGTGGTGTCCTTACTTTGGTCTGTTGTCAGTTTCCTGCCTGGGATGAATAAAAGTTTATTCTTATCTTCTCAGAAATAGTCTCATACAACAAATAGATTGCTGTGTCCTAAAGAACACAGTGTCATATGGGGACAGCTCCAACTCAGTAACATAGCATGGTCATGGATAGCGCCCCTGACAGCATGCTGTCTTGAAGGTGACTTAACATCATGACAGCTGACAGAGGTGACTGATCGCAGCAGTGATGTCTTATGGGGCCAGAACCACAGCTCCAACAGCCCCAGTAGCTGCTGCAGGCGTCTTTGGCTACCACATAGCAGGGACACCCACGGCTCCTTTGGATGGTGGTGCGAGTATCTGGATGTCAGGTGCGAGCATCTGGATGTCAGGTACAGCTGTGTTATGGCAGTGTCCTGAGCTTTTAGTGAGTGCCTGGCTCATTGTCAGTAGGGTTGATGGGAAAGTCACCAGCAAGAAGACTTGAACAATCTTAGCTTACAAGCGTTCCCCCTCCCCCAACCCCTTTGCTTATGAGGCTGAACTTTACCCTTTCTACTTAAAGGAAGCCCTTTATGGTTTCTTTTTGAAGTCCCCAAATAGCCCCAAACCGCCCCTCCTTCATACTGGTGTCATTACTAAATAAAACAAGGGGTATTGAACATAAACACTGGGTAGGAGGCCTATACCGTGTGGACATCAAACAACAGAGTCATTCTTGCCCTGTTCTGGATAGAGCAAGACAGTGCAATATTTTATTTCTCCTTTTTTTCATTATATATATTCTTTATTTACATTTCAAATGCTACCTCCTTTCCTCATTTTCCCTCCCCAACCTCCCCCCTCTCAAAAACCCTCCCCCACTTCCCCTTCCCTGTCCTGGAATTCCCCTACATTGAGCCTTCAAAGGACCAAGGGCCTCCCCTCTCATTGATATCTAACAAGGCCATCCTCTGCTACATATGCAGCTGGAGCCATGGATCCCTCCATGTGTACTATTTGGTTGATGGTTTTGTCCCTGGGAGCTCTGAGAGTACTAGGTGGCTCATATTATTGTTCCTCCTATGGTGCTGCAAACCCCTTCAGCTCCTTGGGTCCTTTCTCCAGCTCCTCCATTGGGAACCCTATCAGTGCAATATTTTTATCACATCATTTAACATTCTTTAATTTGACCACATTCTTTAATTTGTGAAAATTTCCCTCTAGGATTTTTAGACAATCCCCACCAAGTCCACTGGCAGAAGAGACCACCAGATGGGTCCCTCAGAGAAAACCCTAATAGCAGACTTGTGGTACCAAAGAACAGTGTTGTTGGTTTTTAACCACCTGTCATGGATATTCCTGGAACCCATAGGGTCAATGGCAGAGGATCTCAGAAATCTGGAGACTCTGTACCTATGGAGGAGTGAGAGACAAAGAGATATCTGTTCTGTCAATGGGACCCCCATGCAGACTGAGAAAACTGGGGTCAAACACTGCTGAGTCTTGCTGTTAGAATTTTGGTTTCTTTGAAAACAGAAATGTAAGGATGTTTCTTCTGTTTTAATCCCAGGTGTGTGATATGGGGCTGCTTCAGAAATTCCATAGCAGCTGATGATGATTTGCCTCATGCTCTAGCAGGGGTGTGGCTTTGACAGCTACAGATAGTTTCTGTGAGTGTGTAACATTTGGAGTTCTGGCGACTCTTCAGAGAGTATATAAATGCTAGAGCCCCAATAGAAGGTTGCGGTTGGCTGCGGTTTGTCAAGTAGTTGGATGTGAAGAGTCGATAAAAAGAAATGAGATATCCTGATAGCGAAGACCAAACTTGCCCTAAGGAAGTTGATGCCCCTAATCAGGACGAAGTAGTCTAATGATCTCGACGCCCCTTTCCTCCTCTCCTTTCGTCTGTCTCACCTGGAGTTAGGAGGGTGAAAGGGAGGAAGAGAGATGGAGAAGGTGGAAGAAGGAAAGAACCCGAAGTAGCCAAAATTCCAGCTACAGGGCCACATTTGTGGTCCACAGCAACAGCTCACCCTGCTATGATCGGGATCCTGGCACGGCAAGGCAGGAAGTCTAAAACCGGTACTGCCTTCTGTGGGCAAGAAGCACTGAGCTAAGGCTGGAAGGTGGGAAGAACATGGAAGCTTTTTTTCTGCCTCCTCGGTGGTTAATCACCAGAGAATGCAAAGACTACTCTGCATTTTCTGTGCTCTGGATAACGTCACTCCTCCTTTCTGCTTGCGTTCCCCCAGCCCTTAAAATCCCTTGGTGACCTACTTCCTACACTCCCCTCCCTCTGCCTGAATACCTACAGCAATCGCTGCCTCCTGACTCACAGCCCTGACTGATGCAAATGGTTCGTGTAGCTTCCACTGTGGGCTACTTCAGGGTTCTTAAAAAGCTTTTGAATTGTCTCATTTAAATTTTATAACAGTTCTGCAGGGCTGACAAGGCAGAGACCATTAAGACCATTTTTTATATGGAAACAAACCCAGACTAGAAGGAGCCTCAGAGCTCGTCTTGCATTTTCTACGAAACAGCGGGAATGTGTCTATGTTTTAGCTCATCATCTGCTATGTGAAAAGAGTGAACCAAAATTATCAGTTTTCAAATAGTTTTTCTTTTATTTCCACTGTAGTCCACAATAAGAAATATATTATATATCATTTCCTAAGCACTTACATCTGCATGTCCATAAAACACCAAAGATGAATTTTCAAGAAAATTAAGAAATATAGCACTCTAGTTTTATATATATATAACTTATTTTTAAGTTGCTCTTGGAGATCTACCACCCTGGTTTCATGGTCTAATTATTACTCAAGCAAGCAACATCAATCTCTTGAGCTTCAGTTTCCCCAGCTATCCAGCAGGAGCCAGAGGGCCTGGTGAGGTGACTCAGCACACAGATGGCTTTTCTCTGGGTCCCTGGCATCTGATTTGCCAGCAGCACTCCTCTTGCAAAGCGGTGCCATTGTTAAATAGAAGAGGGGCTTTCTTGATCATGTGCACTGTGCAGATACTATGTACTGTCTAGTTTCATTAATAATAATAATAATAATAAATGGTGGTTCTCTTTCTAATAGAAATAGAGTACCAGATTTCCTCACACTACTTTAAACAATATACAATTTGAGATGTATGGCATTTTCTTTTAATCTTTGCAATTTTTTCAATTAGTATTTTCAGGTTTCGGTTGTCCAAAGATAACTGAAACCACAGAAAAATGGAGCTCCCTCCAAAGAGGCACAGAGGCCTATTATATAAGGTTAGGAAAGAATTTAATCTAATTCTATGTCTGGGTTTAGCTCAGAGTTGATGCTAATTTTTTTTTTTTACCCCTGTGACCCAAGAGAAGACTCTATATCCTGCCTAGTACTAGATCACATTGAAAATGAAGAACAAGTTACAAAAATAATGTAGAGGTGTGGAGGATTAACGTGGTCATAATACCATAGCTCTGCTAGACACATCAGCCTTCCTCCATGGGCGAGAGACATACAATACAGGAAAGCTCACCTGGGAGATATTTGCCTTGAGGGACTGGAGCAGGAGAGGAAACAGCTCAGACTGGGAAAGGCTACCATACCTCAGTGTGGCAGCATATGTGTGAGGTATAAATGCTTGAAGTGGTTCCAAGCAGACACATACTAAATGTTCACTGGATTATACCCGTGACAGATCGGTAATAGGTGCTATGATGAGAACTGGATCAAGTACAGGACATTGGCAAGGCTGGCAGAATGACGGGGTGCCCCTGATGAGGCCACTCTGGGACAAGCGCATCTGCCACTTAGGAAGTAGCCTTGTGCCCACAGTGTGACTTAGTGCTAAACCAGAGCATAATAAGCCATCACTGGGCCGATGGATACTGACAGGTATACAGGCCATAACTGAGCTTTCATTCAAGTCATAGGAGGTCCCCAGGGCTAAAAAGCTAGTCCGATCCATAGCAGTTATGAGACAAATGACTGTAGAACTTAGACGGTAAAATTACTGAGGCAGCAGGTGGGGGCGTAACTGGTACATGGTGTGATGGGATATGTCTGCCAGAATTTAACAAAGTTTAGATCATCTGAATCTAATTGTGAGGCCATTTGCAAAATCAAGTTACTACAGAATATCTTTGAAAATGACTCATGTTCCTAGGAAGTGCTGTAGCACAAATGGTTATCTGCATTATCCCCGAAGGGTGTTCTGCTTGTCATGAAGAGAAGCTCGTGGAAGACCTGTCACATGTTATAAAACCCAGGTTAGTGATGGCTGCCCGCAGCAGTGGAAAAAAGGAACAGCAAACATGTTAGCCAAGCAGGCAGAGGAGGCTGCATCCTCTACCCTGGAATCTGACCATGATTGTCTAACCTGTCTCTGTTGAGAAAACCCAAGCCAGAGGCCACTGTTTGGACACAACCTACAACCTAAGGCCAACCACCCTCAGCCAAGATGACTCAAACTCAGGTCATCCTGATGTTCCGCCAAATGCTCAAATCACATACACAAAACATTGACTTTACTTTCTTGTTGGCATGGTGTGTGGAAATTACACCAATTAGCTATAGGCAAGTTGGCACAAACACCTGCTTGTGCTAAAAATAATAACACATCAGAGATGGCCATGAAATAGGTTGGCATGGTTCCTCTCTTAGACTTTACAGCACATGCTGTTGCTGCTTAAGAAAAACTTCCAACCTGGTGTGAAGTCTTCCAGATTGCAATCCGTCCATTTTATCACATGGTAGTTAGAAATGATTTCACCTGATCTGATTTTACTCTTGTCATCTTATTTCTAGTCCCATAATGCATGCACATGCATGTTCATGCATGATTTATACATGTAACCCAGTGTTTTAAGTCTAGCCAGAAAAGTTACTTTCCCCATCAGGTTTGTCCTGTATTACCTAAAATTACAATTCTTTGCTCCTCATTTTCCCTTAGTATGAATGTGTGTACCCACTTTTACATCCTGGGTCCTTCCGAATTAGCACAAGATCTAGTGCTTGTCCTTCTCATCTGCCACAATGTAAGTCACATAATCACAAGGATTTTCATATGTTTTATCTGTGGTTTTCAATCGGTGGGTTGCAACCCCTGTAGGGTTCACATATCAGATATTCTGCATACCATATCATATGAATTAGCTGGGTGGTAGTGGTGCATGCCTTTAATCTCAGCACTTGGGAGGCAGAGGCAGGTGGATTTCTGAGTTTGAGGCCAGCCTGGTCTACAAAGTGAGTTCCAGAGGTATACAGAAAAAAAACCTGTCTCGAAAAAACCAACCCCCCCCCCAAAAAAAAGAGTAGATATCATATGAATCATACGATTCTATTCTGCATACCATATATTTACACTAGGATTCATAACAGAAGCAAAATTACAGTAATGAAGTAGCAGCAAAATACTTTATACTTATAGTTAGGGGGTCATCACAACATGAGGAACTGTATTAAAGGGTCACACGGTATTAGGAAGGCTGAGAACCACTGTTTTACAGTATCCTCCTAGCCTAAACTAGACGTGAGCAATGGTAAATGAAATGTTGACCTGGTTAGTACCAGCTGCGAACCTGATAAACATAAAGTACTCTAATAAGAGGGAAGTTCAGCTTCCATCAGATTGGCACATCTATGGAACATTTTCGTACTTGCTGATTTATACAAAAGGGCCCAGGCCACTGTGGGCAATGCCATCCTTAGGCAGGTGGGCCTGTACCAGAAAGCAGACTGAACAAGCCATGGAGAGCAAGCCAGTAAGCAGCATTCTTTCATGGGCTCAGCTTCCGTATCTGCCTCCAGGTTCCTGCCTGAGTTCCTACTCTGGATTCCCTCAGTGATGAACTGTAACAGGGAAGCTGGAGGCTGAAATAAACCCTGTCTTCCCCAAGTTGTTTTTGGTCAGTGTTTTATCACAGCAACAAAAAAGCAAACTAGAAAAGGTGCTGGAAAACATGCTGTAACTCTAAGCCTCCAGGCAACAGAAAGGATAAGTGTGGGCAAAACAGGAGAAACATGAAAGGGAGATCATTCATCCCCACCCCCACCACCACTCCCGCTGCCTCCATGCTAGAAAAATATTGGCTGAGAGAATAAAAGAAAGTGAGGATAGCAGAGAGTCTGGTAAGTTCTGAGGAGCAGGGTTCATGCTCACTGGCAGAGCCTTGAGACCCTGGCAGGGCATGCATGATGCTGTATCTGTGCACAGAGGACCAAAATCAAGGTCTTTATCAAGTGTGTAACCCAAGAAAAAGCAGAGCCCCAGAGAGAGACACAGGATCTACCACGGGTGCTCCTGAAGCCCTCACCCACCCACACCTGACTGTCGGTGGGTCATTCTTGTGCAGACCTGGTGCACATCTTTACACTCGTTGAGTTTGTGATGACAGTGGCTGTGTCTCATGTGGTAGAAGACATTTCTAACCCTTCTATATGTCTGTTGGCTCTTATGTTTTTTCTGCAGGGGACCTAGACGCCATTGGAAACTTCCACTCTAACAGTCACACGATGGCTCTAGTTAAACTAAATAGATCTTAAGACAAAACCAAAAGTCATGAATATGGGAAAAGAGATGTAGGTGGATGGACATTGGTAAGATTAGGAGAGGCATAAGAGCTGGTAGTGGTAGGAGGTGAGTAACCAGAATGCATTATAAACATATATACAAATTCCAGAAAACTAACATAATCAACATATTCCATGTTAAGGAAAAAAAAGAATGATGGTTGCCTGACAGAAGAGAAGAGGTCTCAGGGGGTAATCTGTGTGAACAGGTTGCCCCCTCTGAAACCTTGCGACTTTTCTCCACAGAGCTGTTGGAGAAAGATCAAATTAGATTGAATTAGGTAAACATATAATTATGCCTCTCCTCTGCCAGACCCCAGACTTGCCTCATTTTATTCAATATGAAAGATAACCACTAATATTTTCTGGAATGAAATTAATTTTGAAAACATGTTGGTCATGCGCCTGGCTGAGAGTCCAGCTTTGCCCCCTGGAGTCTGGGATAAGCATTCCGTGTCCTCTGCTGACCTTGCATCTGCTTCTGTAGGGAAATTAGAGATGCATTAAGTGGCTGCACACAGCAGAATAATTGCCATGGCAACCAAAGGCCCATCACCTGAGCTTTCTTCCAAAATGATTATCAAGAGTGAATTGCAGATGGTCTCACAAAATGGAAGATGGAGAAAAATTCATATTCTCTCTCTCTCTCTCATTCCTCCCCACTCATGCTTTGATATCTGAGTTCTAAAAGTGTCTCACTCATGTCTCCTCTTTCTAAAATTATTCTAAATATGTTTTTTTCCCTTCTCAGAGTTGCTGTCTGACTCATGGATCCGGTGCTTGATGAGGTGAGGGACTGGGGTAAAATCAGCACACAGCAGTTCCCTGGGGGGTCAGCCCACATGTCTCACATTGGCAAGGCTGGCAGAAGGACTACGTGCCCTTGATGAGGCCACTTTGAGACAAACACACCTCTGCTCAGTTTAAGGGGACCCATGACCTTGTCAATTCTCTGTCTCAGATCAACTATAGCCAAGATTAAAAGAGCTGTCATGTCAGACTGTTTCTGGACTTGGGGACGTGTGAATGAATAAATGGTGACTTTCTGACCTCATCTTTATAGAGGATTGTTTTCCCTCGAATCCGTCATTTGATATAGAAAACAGTAAACATGAACTGACCTGAGATATGGTTCAGATGATGGGTTCTTTGGTTGCTATGGTGATTACTCAGCTATTAGTCAATGGTTCTTCTGTAACCCATTCCAATACATGAATAAACATAAAAGACCAACCATGTGTGCAGAAAGAAAATTTTTATTCCTGAGACTTCTCTCTCTCTCTCTCTCTCTCTCTCTCTCTCTCTCTCTCTCTCTCTCTCTCTCCCTCTCTCTCTCTCTCATACACACACACACACACTTACTTGTTTTGTTTCTGTTTTAAAACTGGGTTTCATTACATAGCTCACACCAGCCTTGAACCCAAAATCTTGCTTTGTCCCCTCAAGTATGAGATTGTAGTCAAGCACCACTATGCCTGGTTAGCAGTTGTATTTTAGACAACTAGCCCTCCATGAAAAGGTGCTCCAGAAGTCTCCATGCCACAATGCACACACCAAGGACTTCCCCATATGTAAATGAATGTCATAAGCTTTAGTGAAATGTGACAGGTTTGCTGAAAGTAGTAACAGCTTACTCTGGGAAGGAGAACTGGGCAGCAGTGAGGTTTTCTACCTACACAGGATTTATCACCCCCACCCCCACCCCCAGACTACTTCTATAACCTTGTTTTCCCAGTTTTCCCTATTTAAGAGACAGCTAGGAATCCTGTGGGTAACTGATGTGAAACTCTCAAACCTTGATTATTAAACAGTCTCACCGGCAGGAAAAGGTTAATTCCAGACTCTTTCATTTTAAGAAAACTTGGGATAACAATTTTTAGGGAGAAGACTTCCATTCCCCTGTGAAAGTTAAGTATAGTCTCCTCCTAGCTCAGCCCTGAAATTGTATAAGAAACGATTTTTTATAATTTCTAGTTTTCTCTGAGAGGCAATATAGGTTTTATGAAAAGTTTGCCTGAAGGGTATATGCATACACATTTCAGGGCGCAAGACTTCAAATCATTAAATATATGGTTATATTGGGCTGTGGGAAAGTAGATGGGATTGAATTAACTCTTTGACTTGAATTAAATCTATTTCCAATTATTCCCTGAAAAAGAGCGTGCTCATGGGCCAGTTATGTCTTATAGACAAAATTACTGTTTCTAAAAGACACAGATATTAAGTTATGAAATTTGAGGCTGGAAGCCGCATCACAGAGGCCCCATTCCTACTGCTACACTCATGGCTTCTGTATGGTCTCAACACCGCCAGGCTGCAGCCTTCCCTGGCGCTCTATCATGCTACCACACAGAGTGTGCTCACTGGGGTCAGCTGCCAATCATCTACGCTGGGCTCCACTCATGACTTTCAGCAGTTGGGTTTGACTTCCAAGTACACTGTAAGCTCGGTCTGGCTTTCTGTTTTATCGTTTTTGGGGAGGTGAGTTAGATAAAGGGCATGGTTTTAAATCATGGCAAGACATGCCCTCAACAGAAAGGCATCTTTGAATGAAATAATCACAGGTGGTTATTATTGTGTCATCAAACTCAGTGTCGCCGTAATGACTGTCACCTATGATTGTTCTTGTTCCCCATTTGTGTACCTTGCTCACAAATGTATGCATGTGAGGGGGGAGAGGTGTGCACATAGGCACAATAGAAGTGAACTGTTGAGTTTCCATTTTGGTTCTTAGCACTACATCTAACCTGAGTTTAGTGTAAGCGTAGCATCCCTCTGTCGCTGTCTTGTAATTCCTTGGACAATTCGCCCTACCAAACTCTTTACTCTTTTCCATTGTTCCGGCTGCTTCCTGATTTATTATTATGCTCCTGCACAGTCCCAAACCAGGAGGCAAAGGGCCTTTGCTTTGCCAAGGGTCCAAAGAGGTACAGTCCAGGTGTCCAGAGCCAGGATGTGCCCATGATCAGTGCACTGAGGTGGAAAGATGGCTATGCACAAGGGCATCTGGAATGGCTCAGAAACCTGTCTCCCCAGGTCAGTAACAGTGCTGGAGTGATTTCCTTGCATGGAAATAAGAAGAGGACAGGACAAAATTCTTGGTTCAGGCTCTTCCGGTTCTAAACACTGACTCCACAATCAGCTGTGTGTACTCCTTTAAATATGGACAAACATGGATTCTATCAGATGCTCTGTGGAAAGAAAGAAACCCTTGGGTCTCTGTGGATTTCCCTGGCTTTGACATGACTCATGACTGGGCTGGTCCTTTGCAGGCACCTCCCTCTGCTAACGTGCCTTCACTTCATGCTATTGCTGCCCCCAAACCTTGAGCCTATGTCATATTTGCCTGAAACCTTGGACCCCAGTTCTACACTAATTCCCACACACATATGACAGCCCTTATTCCTGCCATCACCGTTTTGTTACTTCCACACAGACCGAAGAGAAAAGTTGGTTTCTGGAGTGCAGAACATACTTCTTCTAGTTCAATAGCTCTCAACCTTCCTAACAGTTCCTCTCATTGCAGTGACCCTCAATTGTAAATTTATTTTTGGTGCTACTTCATAACTGTAACTTTGCTACTGTTGTGAATCATGATGTAAATATCTGACACGTGACCTCCCTGCTGCAAGAGGGGTTGTGACCCAAAGGTTGAGGACCACTGCTCTAAGGAGTCCTTTTGTTTCTTTCCTAAACCCTCCATGGCTCACAGTCATGTAGAAGTTGGGCCTGGTTCTTCCTCCCAGCTTCATGCTCCCAGAATAAGACTCAGACTCAAAATATATTAACAAAGACCTTGGCCATATAGCTAAGCACTTCTCTGACTAGATCCTAACTTAATATAACCCATTTATTTTGATCTACATTCTGTCACAGAGCTGGTTACCTGTGTTCAGGTACCATAGGTCTGTCTTGTCACATCTTCCTGGACGAATCTCTAGTGCCTGGCACTATCCCAGAATTCTTTCTGCCTCCTGGATGCTCCACCTAGCATGCATCATTTTATCTTTTTCCTATAGGCCACAGTTTATTTTTTTTTAATTGACAGGTGATGCATCCATACAATACACATGATATTCTCTTACACAACCACAATCTTGAGTCTCTAAATGATTCTTTGTCCATCAAGACCTGCTCCGGGCAGAGCAATATTTTTCCTATGCCACATGCAAAGAAGCTTTTCTCTCAACAATATTTGAAAGTTCTCTTCCAGGCATTACTGATCCGAATACAAGAGATGGGAGAGGCAGGCTTCCTTCAGATAGACAGAGCACTACTTCCCTGTGTTTGTACGCATCATCCCTGGATTGAGTGTCTAGCATCCTCCAGCATTCCTCTTTCCCTGAAACTTTAGCATGTGATGTTATTTGAACATAGGGTCTCTGCAGGTAAAATTAGTTAAGATGATTATATCATACTAAGATGTACCCCAATAAGTATTCATTTTCTGTTCCTATAACCAAATATCTAAAACTAGGTAAAGAAAAAAAGGCTCATTTATCTCATGATTTTGGAGGTCCCATTTGTTGGGCCTCTGGTGAGAACAATGTGGCTGTCTAACAGCATGGCGGATTGTATCATGGTGGGCACACATGGTAAATGCAATGTCAAAGGGTCTCAAATAATATAGGGAAAGGGTATCAGTATTAAATATAGCCTTCTACTGAGAATACCTCTTACATAATAAGCAAAGGTATTAATATGACACCGAAAGAGCTTATATGACTTCCAGGCAGGAAAGACCCTGATAGAAATGTTCTCTGACTCTTCTCCAGGGTCACAGCTACTTAACTCTGGCTTGCAATCCTAGCATGCATCATCCTGTGATAGAACAAGAGTAGTACTGTGCAGTCAGAACAGGAATATGCTGAGAAAGAATGAATTAGATTCATGGCCTATGCTACTTCCACATGCATGTCTGTTCCAGGAGGGAGAATGATGCACATGTTCGACCACATGAATATCAATTGCCCTGTATTAAAGCAGAGAAAAGATTTTAATTTTCCCAGTGGTATTTACATAGCAACCTTCCTATCTCTAGATAAATGCCTAATTTCAAAAGAAGGGGGAAAATGATCCTCTTTGTCATTCATACACCTACTCAAGGCACACACACACACACACACACACAACCTCCACACAGCCTCAAAGGTGTCATCTGCCTGGCACCATGTGGGCAGCAAGGGATGTGGGAGCCATGCCAGCACAGAGTGTCTCCAAACACTTCCCCATCCTCCCACAGCCTTCCAAAAACACAGTGTTGATTTTACAGCTTGAAAATGTAATTAACACTTTTACTTAGGGGAGATTTGACCTTGAAGAATTTTAGCAGGACATGCTAGAAACGGTCTCAAATCCCAATGAGCCACGGCCTTACCCAAACGGTATTCCAAGAGAAGCCACACTCTTTTGGACTCCCAGGAGCCTGGAAATGAATACAGGCTTAGGCCAACCTTTCTTTGTAGTCATCCCCAGCCTGCTCCACTCCAAGACTTAAAAGTTAATTCCTACTCCACACAGCACTAAACAGCCCCATAGTGAAAGTTTGGAAAAGTTATTTGAACAATTAGGTTCTGTCTTTGTTTGGTTTCTATTGCTATGATAAAGACACCATGACCAAAAGCAAATGAAATGAGATTACTTCAGTTTACAGTCCATCACGAAAGGAAGTCAGGGCAGGAACTCAAAGAAGAAGCCTGGAGACAAGAACTGAAGAAGTGACCATGGAGGACGGTTGCTTACTGCCTTCCTTCTCCAGGCCTGCACAGCCTGCCTTCTTATACAGCTTCTGCCAATTTGCCCAGAGGTGGCACCACACATAGTGGGCGGGGCCTTCCTACATTAATCATTAATGAAGAAAGTGGCTACCAAGTCACTTTCAGGCCATCTGAGGGAGGCATTTTCTCCATTGAGGTCTCTTTTCCCAGATATCTATACCTTGTATCAAGTTGAATAAAACAAAACAAAAACAAAACCACCAAGACAGGTTCCACAACTTTCTGTGATGATAACTTTGCTGTTGAGGCTCTAGATGTGTCTTTGGAAGGCATGGTGTGCATTTAGGGGTGACATGACACATATCTTGTTCCCAAATCTCCTTCCTGTAAATCTCTCTCTCAGAAGCCTGTCACAACACCTTGGGTCTTACGTGAAAACGCGAAAATCTTTTACTTGAAAGGAAGAAATAAAATTATCATGATTAGATAGTAAGTTGGCATGGTCATTGGGGAAAGAAACAGACCAGGCAAATTTCGGAACAGAAGCTGTTGCTGGGTAGTGCTTGGGTAGGAAGCTGGGTCCTGGTGTTCAAAATCAAAAGCTGGTCCCATGTGAGAGAACCATCATGAGGTACAGCAAGGTCAAAGAAAGAGGCAGACAAACCCAGGGATGCATACTCTATTGGGCACATAGGTAAAGAAATGTGTCTTGGATAGCAAAACAGGTGAATGAATGCTCATGAACTGGATCAGAATGGGGAAGATAGAATGGCCAGCATAGGACTTCATCCAAGCCAAAGGGAGCTGATTTATCTCCAGCTAATTAATACCAAGGACACTGGACACATTCCCGGTGCTGATGGGTCTAGAATCTTTGTCATAAAATTCTACAACCACACTATTTATAGCTGCTGGGGAGCTATGAGGAGAAAGTTTGCCAGAGTCACTGGGTGTGGTCATGGTCCTTATGACAAGATGGCTGCAATCAGGTCAAGTTGAAGCCTCACACTTGTACAAGGGGAAAAGTGGGTAGGCAAACCAATAGGGCAGAGGGAGATCAGAACTTGTTTCTTCTGCTTACAGCTGAAGCATGGGGACACCCCGGGGAAAAACACAAGCTAAAATATTGGCCCCTGTCCCAGAACAGCTGCTATATATGACGATGTGAGAAACTCATGTTTTATGTTAAAACAAATACAGATTTTTCTTTGGGGTTAATTGCAAGATTCACACAGTTATTTTAAGTAGGAAAAAAAGCAGAAGACTCCAGCTTCAAATTTCAAGCATATAGTGGAGTCTTTGAATGGTGACCTGGATGCCTCATATTTTTTTCAGTTGTCCTCACCTGCTCCTGCTAATAAAGATTGCTGGCAACCTAAGAGAGATTCTTTTTAATGAGCTTCAAGGATGTAACACTAGGAAGCCTTGTCACGATGATCAGAAAACAGTACTAAGAATATGAGGTCTTTGCACTCAAAGACCTTGAGGGTGTCTCTTGCCCCATTTGGAATTCTGTCAAGGACTCTCAGAACCAGAATGGCACCACTCTAAGGACTGGTGAGTCAGAATGCGGAACTGAGAAGACAGACCATCCATGTCTATGGCAGCATCAGCATCAGCATCAGCCACTTCCTTTGCAAACTGACACATGTGCTTGAGGCTCATTCCCTTGCTCCATGTAATGTGCCTAAGGCATGGCCAGGATTATTGGATAAGACTGATCCCAAGATCTCTTTCCTGGCTAGTTTAATAAGCACAGCTTCAACTTGGGAACCATAGAGATACCTAATAGCTTCGTGAAATTATATGCATCAGGTGCATGGTACCTATTAATCACTCACTATCATGATGCTCTCTTTCTGCAAATATCTCACAAAGGTGCCAAAAGATGGATTGGAGGCTTTAAAGCCCTCTTTTAGGGAGTCGAAGGCATGTATTGGACTGAACAGGAAACATTGAGGTTGTATTGATATAGCATCTTTTTAACAGTTACAGGGATACGTAGGTTATCTCTACTTCTTCCTGAAGGAGCTTCAATGGTGTCTTTTAAGGGATTTGGAAGTGAAAGTGCTTTTAGAAACCATTTAGCAAAGTGGTTCTCATCTTCAACACCTGTCAGAATGTCTACAGCCCTACATATTACTTTAAATATTATAATAAACACTGTAGGAGAGAAAGGGGCAGCATGGGATAAATATTAGTATTTTCTTCCTCCACGATTCCCAATGAAATATAAAAACACCGCACAACTAGCTGTCCTGCATGTGTAGACAGACAACAATCTTGTTGGGAAAACTATTTGTTGCAAGCCATAATTAATGAGGCACCATCTGTGAGAGGCAATATTCCTTGCATAAGCTGTGACTAACCAAAGTTCTTATGCTTTTTAACCAGATGGGAGAGAGAAAAGGGTGTAACAAAGCAGAAATGTGGTGTGAATTATCTGATCAATAACATATGCAATGTAGTTAAATTTTTATTTTATTATCTGACATATAGGTTAATTTCTCCACTGTTCTTAGAAAACTTGATTTAAAATTTATATCCAACTTTGAAGTCTTCCACTTGGTTTGTTTTAAATTTTTTAGTCTCTGTCTCTCCCCACCCCTTGCTGTCTCTGTCTCTGTCTGTCTCTCTCTGTGTGTGTGTTTGTCTATCACTCTCTCTGTGTGTTTGTAAGTTTGTCCATCACTCGTTTTGAGTTCATTTTTGTCAAAATATGAACCTGCTGGCATTTGGGGCATACACTGGTTAAAAACTAGTAGTACATAATTTCAAGGAAACTTAAAATAGTGGTTTGAGTTATAAGGTTAATGGGCTTTTAAAACCAATGTACATCATCAAAGACAAAGGAAATAAAAACTTGTGAAAAGTGAAAAAAGTGTTTTAGATACCGATTTATTTAAGTACAATATATAATACAAAGTTTCTGATAAAAATAGTTTAAAATACAATTTTTAACATTCTAATTAAAGTACTTGTGATAGAAGCACAATTATTAGCCATAAAAATAAAAAATTTAAAGCAGATTTATAGCTTCTTAATTTTTAATAATAGCTAATGCTTAAAGACTTTTTTTTTGCTTAAAGAGTTTTACAATACATATTTATAAAAAAATGAGGTTCATGAAAATGTTTAACAACTATATACAAATATCTACCATGCATTGTGAGAGATTTCATCTCCTTAGAAATGTTGGAGCCACCTGGGCATGATGGCACCTGTCTGTAACCCCAGCTCTCAGGAGGCTGAGGCAGGGGATTTTAATTCATGACCAGCCTATACTAACTACTATAGTACGCATGTGCAGCTAATTGAGTTAGACTCAGAAAATCAAACATTGTGTTTCCTTTCTAACCTGTGGCTTCTAGATCTTACTCAGATACCTAAAATCTTGTCCATACAGGTGACATGAAAGTGGCTAGGCATCAAAGGAGACTAATGGGGGAGGAGGCATGGGGACTAATGGGGGAGGGGCATGGGGACTAATGGGGTAGGGGAATGGGGACTAGTGGGGGAGGGGCATGGGGGCTGGTGGGGGAGGGGCATGGGGGCTGGTGGGGGAGGGGCATGGCAGGAGGGCGCCCAGCACATATGACATTCTTCTTTGAAAATGTCTGTATCTGATAAATTTTTTAATTGATAAAGTAAAACTAGGAAATGCTTACATCCTATTTTTATGGAATTACCTTATAAAACAACAGAGTTCCTATAACAGGGTCTGGTTTACAGTCTTGTAGGATGCCTGCCTTATGAGGTCTGCAGCACACTATTGATACACCCGCACTCAGTGCGTTCTCTGCCCTGTGTGCAGGCCCTTCAGGGAGACATGTCTGGTCCAAGGACTGATCAGAGCATAGCAAAGTGCTGCTTTAGCTGCTTGATTAAGTGCTGCGTGTCCACGTGCTCAGGAAATGCGGCTTCAGACTTCTGAGCCGCAACGTAGCTTCTCTGCAGATCTCCAATCTGGAAGAGATACCAGGTCATGGACCCGAATAAGATTTCTGTGTTGGAAAACTGTGAAGGGTTCTTAAAAATAAACCACAGTTTAGAACCACCTCATCTACATTAGAAATCCATCATGGGAAAAAAAACAAACGAGGACAATAAAATTATATGATGTGTGCTCTGTTATAGTTGTTTAATTATGAATCAGAAACCCTGTCACTGATAGTACTCAAAGTTATAAAAGAGAATTTGCACACCTAAAGACCCAGCTTGATGTAGCTAGAATAAATCTATCCAACAGATAGATTAACTTAAGATGTAAGATATGCTCTGAGAGGTTCCAGATGATACTAAACACAATAACACTGGGAAGATAGTTGATTTTGAAGTTTATAAAAGGATATCTCTAATGTTCAATTAATTCTGTTTTAAGTCCAGTCCCAAAGAAAAATATCTACCTTCATTCATGTATATACTTCTGAAAAGACAGAAAATTATTAGTGTATCAAAAAAAATCTATATGATTCAACTCTGATGGATTTTTCACAACATTTATGTATTTCAGATTGAAAAGGTTGCCTTTTAAAATCATAACATTTCAACGCAATTATTTTACAGTAATTGTAAAATTACTACCTTATATGAATCCTTTGAGGTAAGAGTCATTAAAGCTCACTGACCTTCCTGGAAGAGGTGCCTGGGAACTGCGTGCCAGCCGTGGGGGATGGATGGTGCCCTGGGAACTGGGTGTCAGTGTGGGAGCTCAGGGTGCCACGTGGCTCTAGCGTGTGTCTTTGTTTTGGATTTTTTCAGAGTGATTTTTTTTATTATTTTTTATTATGTGCAGGTGTGAGTGAGTGTGTATGTGTTTGTGACTGCAGGTACTGTCAAAGTCAGAGACACAGAGCCTCCTGGAGCTGGAGTTACAGGCCATTGGGAGCCTGCCGTGGACACTGGGAGCCAAATTCCTGGACCTTTGGAAGAGCATCAAGTGCTCTGAGCCATCACCTAAAGGCCCTGCTGTCTGGGTTTGGTTGAGATGGGTCCTTGCTGGTCTAGCTTTGAACTAGCGGCCCTGCCTTAGTCTCCAGTGTCTAGGGTTGTCCAGACTTGTATCTCCATCCCAGCTTCCAGAGGCCTTGAAACTGCTGTGCGTCTCAGGTTCCACAAGAACTCAAGCATCATGAGGTACAAGCTTTTGTCTGTTTCATTCATTGCTGCGTCTTCTCTGCAGACCACAGGGCTTAGTACAGACAGGCTCAAGTGAAAAACACCACTGGGGTTTTGGAGGGAATTCCAGAAGGCAGGTGTAGCACCTCCAATAGGAGCTGGTTCTTAGCAATTTTCCCTAAAACTGTGAGACAAGTGAGAGCTTCTTCCATTTTCAAAACTGACATGTGTGGATAGTTTCGCAGTCGGGCTATTAAAACATCATGCTTAAGTCTTTGGTCAATAAGACCCCGTATTTACATTACAAACATTTGAACTGTTTATTAATCCTCAAGACAGACTTGGTTTCACAGTAAAGTGGAGACATCCTGGCTCCTTTGTTCATGTCTTATTAAAAACAGCTCAGTCCCCAAACATGGGGCTCACGCCTTTAATCCCAGCACTCTGAAGGCAGAGGCAGGAGGATGTCTGAGAGTGTGAGACCAGCAGCCTGGTCTACAGAATGAGTTCTAGAGTAACTAAGGCTAGCCTCAAGAAAAACAAAACCAAAAACAGCTCAGCCTTCCTGTTGGCTCCTGGACATTAAATGACTGGAAACAGAATATTAACAGTTACCCTTCCCCCATATTATTCATAACTAAACAGTATTCATGATTGTTAATTCATAACCATCTTGAGGAAGGTGTGGTGGAAATGCGATCTATAGATAACAAACAGGATTCCCTTGCTGTAAAAGTCGATTACAAATCCTTCCTGAACCAGGAATTATCTAACAAGTGTTTCTTTAGTGATTAAATGTGGTATTTTAAAATACAGAGATTTCTTCTGCAATTTATACTGGAGTTTTAGTCAATACCCAGTGATAAAGTTTATTACATAATCTCCTGAAGTGAAGATATTTGCGATAAAGATTTTTAAAAAGTCATTTCTTTCAGATTTAAAAAAAAATCAACCTTCTGTTCAGAAAGATAAGGTTTAAAGTGCTGTATTCAATCTGTATTTTTTAAACCAAGAAAGATCAAGAATGTGTCAGCTGATAAATTAATAAAGGAAGAAAATACCTTATCAGAGACTGTTGCGAAATTAAAATGCGGCTCGTACATATGGGGTGCTAAAGACGATGCAGTTTGTAAGAGCGCCCGTGCCTATGGGGAAGAAGAAGACAAGGCAGACGTGTAAGTGCCCGGCAGCACAGTGTCTGTGATGTCTTTCCGTTAAAACAGAAAACCTGGCCCAGGACCTTGAAATGATCCTGTGGAAGTATGGATGACATTCTCAGGAAATACAATGATGTAATGAACACAGCTTACTACAGACACACCAGCAAAATTATAGCAGCAATGCACACATCAAGAGAGAATAAGAGAAGTGAAGTTTTAGAGTAGATGTAAGTTATTTGAGAAGCAGTGCCTCATTAAGTTTGCACTTCGCTATGATACACAATTTGAACTATAATCTTCTCGATACTTAAAACAAGTCTTCTTGACTAAAGCCTTGTTGTTGGTGATCGACTCAGGAGGCTCTGGTTATCAACTCCCTAATAACGACTTAAAAAGGATACATGTCCAAGTGCACAGTCCTGTACAGGTTGAGGGCAAGAAAGCACTTATTATCCTGCTGATCGGTTTGCTAAGTGAAATGGCAACAGAAAGTGACAATGTCCTAGGCAGGGTTCCTATTGCTGGGATAAAATGCCATGACCAAAAGCAAACTGGGGAGGACAGGATTTAGTTGGCTCAGACTTCCACAGGCTAGTCCATTACAAAAGGAAGTCAGGACAGGAACTCAAGCAGGGCAGAGACCTGGAGGCAGGAGCTGATGATGGGCGTGGAGGAATGTTCTTACCGGCCTGCTCCCCATGGCTCGCTCAGCCTGCCTTCTTATAGAACCCAGGACCACCAGCCCAGGGACAGGGACATCACCACACACAATGGACTGGGCCTCCCCCACCAATCATCAGTCAAGAAGATGACCCGAAGCTGACCTTATGGAGGCATTTTCCTAATTGAGGCTCCCTCCTTTCAGTTGACTCCAGCTTTTGTCGAGTTGACATAAAACTAGCCAGCTCGAGTACTCAATGTATAACAATTAAGATTACATTTCATAGGATCATGTTTTGCAGAGACTGTGGAATAAGAGGAGATCTTAGGTGTGCACTGCAATTCATACAGAGCCACTGGACAACCCTCCCCAAGCTGTAAACTTGTATCCATGACCTTAAGGACAAATCCATCCCTTTTTTTTTTTAATGGAAAAAAAGAAAAAAATCATATAATCCAAGAGAAACTAGATTTTGCAAGGTGAATATTAAACTTTTAAACACACCTGAAATCAGTGGACTCATCAGATGGCTCAAGAGGGAAGGACACTTGCTACCTGGTAAGCTGAGCTTGATTCCCAGAACCCAGAGGGTAGAAGAGAAGGAAAGGGAGAACTAGCTCCTGTGTGTCCTCTGACCTCTACGTGTGTGCCATGAATGTGTACATTCTTGAGCATATCACACACACACACACACACACACACACACACACACACACACACTGCTTCACAGAATTACTACAGATGCATGCTGCAGTGGTGTGCTGGGGATCTCCACCTGGTTTCTCATGCTTAAATGCAAACACTTTACTAATGGAGCCGTCTCTCCAGCATCCCCCGCCCCCCTCCCAGGAACACTGTCTTAGACTTCCCACACAACAGTGCTGTTTCTGGTGCAGAGAACGCAGAAGTTACATAACAAATGAGGTCTCTGCTTTCAAGCAGCCGACAATCTCTGTTTTCCACACACCAATATCTGGTAAAATGAGAAGAACACAGCAAGCAGTGTACTGGGCCATGAGAGCTTTAGTGCCGAAGGGGATTTTGCTTAGACTGATATTTGGATGGTTTTTCTAAGGCGATGGCACTTAAGACCCAAGTGATGAAAACAAACTTGTCCTTGAAAGACCCAGGAGACACTGCACAAGCCTGCAGGGAGACAAAGCACTGTGTTTGTGGGGCGGCAGGATAGCTTATGTACCTGAAGTCAGTGTGGAAAGGGCACAGGGATGTGGTCTCAAAGGTAGAGACCAGAATATAGGGGCACACAGGCCTCAGCGGGAAGCCTGGGCTTTAGTCCCGATGTAAACAGATGGAATTGGAGGATTTTAGCAAAGCAGTAATAAAATAATACTGTTTTATAACAAAATCCATTAGGCTATTCATAGGAGGATGTGCTACTGTAAAAGTCACTTTTACTTGCTAGGTAACTGTCATCTCAGAGGTTTACTGCTGAATAAGCTCACCCTTTCCTAGTTCTTTCTGAACTCTGGCTGGCTGGTTCAACTCAGACGTTCTCAAACTCCTCTCTTAGTTGACCTATTCAATTGGGCTTCTCTCACTGAACTGCTCTGCTTGGCCTCAACCTAACTCTGGCAATTTGTTCTAATCTTCTGGCTCCTTCTCAGTCTCTGGCTTCAGTTGCCTCTGCTGACCTGCCCTGAACTGCAAGAACTCAGGAACAAGTTCACCTCTGCTCACTGCAGTCACTGCACTGACCCCAACTGACTGTTTAAATAGCTCTTCTCCTGAGAGTCAGGGATATCCTACCTCTGACTCATTCTGTCAAATCTTTCTCTGATAGGTTTGAACTAAAGGATTCCAGCCAGAGGGATTACTAGGGTGTGTACTAGTGTGTCTGCATTCTAGTCAGATCACACTGACCTAGAAGGTCTTTGGATGTGATCAGTGTTGCTGGATTACAATTCCTCTACATACCTCTGCTTTATTCACTCACTCATTCATTCATTCATTCACTTGCTCACTCATCAAGTCATTCAGTATCTCCCTGGTAATGGGGTGGGAGGGGTCATAGCTCAGTTGGTAAAATGTTCCCCACAGGGATGTGCGTGTAGAAGGTAGACCAGCTCTGAGGCACCTGGGAGAGTGCAGGAAAGAGATGAACATGGGCTAGAGAAGAGGGACCATGTTGAGTTAGGGCTGACAGGGCTTCTGAATACTCTGGGTGCAGGGGGGGCAGAGAAGAAAGAAGAAAAGACTGGTTGGAAAGGTAGCCACTCAGGTGCTGACAGGAACAGAGAGGTGAAGTGATTTGGCCGAGGCCACACAGCTAATACTTGAGAGAGCTGGGATTCAGGCCCAGGCCTGTGAGACTCTAGAGCTAGTAGCATAACACATAAAATGACAGCCAAGCTTTCCTTTGAAGGAAGCCAACTGTCCTCTGTGACGGTGGCAGTTCCGACCTGTTCAATGTGACCCTTGCGCATCTCCAGCACGGCTAGGTTGTTGTAGGCCTCGGCGTGGTGGTTGTTGTGGACCAGGGCCAGCCTGAAGCACTGATGGGCTAAGTTGGTATCTCCTATCCCCTGCAAAGAAAAAGCACGTGTTTATACACACACACACACACACACACACACACACACACACACACACACACGAAGCCACGCCCTTCCCACTGCCACAGCCTCCCTCATTTTGCGTGAGACATTTCCTAGCTACATGGAGAGAACAAGCACCAATCATGGCAGCCAAGTGTGGGTGCGTGGATTTAACTTGAGGATATAAAATGACTCCCACAAACGTCTAAGTTGTCAGTTGGATTTATGAGATCTGAGAATCTCTTCACAGGAGCTTATGGTGACTTTATCCATAATGGGAAGCATACATACAACATACCACAGCAATGTGCCCCAGGTTGTACCAGACGTCAGCTGCCTCCTCTTCGTTTTCAGCCAGGGACAGGGCCCGTTCAAACGAGGTAAGAGTCATATCATACTGCTGGGCATAGAAGCAGCACAGCCCCAGGTTGTTGAAAAGCTGGCAGTTATAAACCCCCATCTGCAAGAGGCGCCTTTTCAGGGAGGAACACAAAATTTGCTCTCAGACTAACTATAAATGGAAACATGTTTTTCAAAGTTAGAAGTGAATTCATCTAAGAACTTTAGGACCCCTAAAGAACATTAACACAAACATATCAGGAAATGTTCAAAGCAATGCTTACGACTGGTCACAGGATGTGTGTCCAGGGACAAGATTGGAAAAGTATTTGTTTGATTGTTTGTACTTCAAAAGCTTTATTAGAAAGCTGGGAGAGGAATGGCCACAGAGAGTCAAGTTCACGCGTGTTACAGAGGCCTCAGAGTCTGCAGGGAATTCCCTGAGGCCTGATCCAGCCTGAGGAGCATGCCCCCCCCCCCCCCCCCCCCCCCCCCCCCCCCCCCCCCGTTTACCACTAGGCCTGCAGTTGCACCCTGGAGTCTGCTGTCTGGGCTGCAAGGAACAGATCAGCCAGAGGTCTGCCACAGGAGATGTCTCTGCAGGTGGCTCTCAGTGTTCCCCACTAGCTTTCCCACGGCAGCTCAAGAGCCCCACTTGGCTTCTACACATCATTAATCCCAGAGTTCACACACACAGAGGAGAAGGCAGCCCAGTGACTGTGAGAAGCCGGTGACCCACTTTGGGGACAGAGCACTGCCGCCTGCATGTGTGCTGGAGGGCACCTCTGTATTTTATGTTCTCGGCATGTGTCTGGGAAGGGCTTGTCAGCTGCCAGTCTGCTCCTATGTGTTACAAGGGCTGAAGCCACTGGGTAAAAATGAACTTCAGGGGCCAGAGGGACGGCTTAGTAGGTAAAGCTGTCTGTCTGTCTCCAAGCCTGAGGGCCTGTGTTGGGTCCCTGGGACTCACATCTTTCAAACTTCACAGTATGGCATGGTGCATACACCTTATCCAGGCCTACACACAAATAAATAGTGGATGTTTGAAAATGCATTTTAGAAGCCTCATGCAGGATAAAATAAGTATGTGATTAAACAGAACCAGAGACCACAATTTTCTTAGACTTGGAAAGAGCTGAAATACCTCACAAAGAGGTGACCCTGTTTTAAGTCCTCCTCCTCAAGGTTCTGAACACAGAGAAACTGCAAATCCCTTTCTGTTTCAGCCTCGCCTCTTTAGGTTTTGTGGTATTCAGAGGCAGGGACAAGAATTAGTTTAAGTAGCTATTTAGCTTCTGTTGTTTCTTGATGACGAGCAGGCACCCACCCTGAACTAAAATGTGAGCTTGGCCCTGCAGGCATGTTTCTCCAGGGCGCCAGCCCACACACCCCCGGAGTACTGAATACCACTCAGATCCTCAGAGAGCAGCTGAGATGCAGTTCCTAGACTTATATACACTGGTGGCCTATGGAGAATGCATAATTCTGCATTTTTGTTTCACCCCCCTCAACCTCCACTGTTTCACCAACTATTTCTGCGGATGCAGTGTAAGGCCCACCTGTAAAACCTGAGGGCAACTTCCGGCTGGTCAGAATAAAAGTGGTTGCTTCCAATGCAGGCAATGGCTTCCACGTGAGTATTGTCTTGTTTGAGAACTTCTTTGTAGTATTCTGCTGCAGATGAACTATTGTTCATCTCCTGTCCCCCATCCAGAGAGAAGAGCGACATGTTAGTAACACTGGACAAGGACCTGCTTTTCCTTTTTAATGACCAATTTAAGTTCATTCATTCAACAAATATTTATTATTTCCAGTCAGCCATATGTCTGACTCTGTTCTAGATGGCAGGGACAAAATACAAACGAAAGCATGAAGTCATCACTCCCCAAGGAGGTGACAGCTGGTGGAGAAGACAAACAAATGAGTCAGTATGGGACATAATGTCAGGGAAGGGTATGTGATGTAAAGAAAGAGGGTAGGGTGAGCAGAGCAAGGGAGCCAGGGCTGCTTGTTAATGGTCACCTTGGAAGAGGCCGTGTCTGACAGAGATGCAAATGAAATGAGATGTTGGAGCCAGCATCTGTGGGGACAGTATCACTTGGCAGAGAGACCAAACCACACAAGCCTAAAATGAAAACATTTACAAGAAGCATTCCCAAGTAAGCCCGGAAAGGAGGTAGTGCCCAGGAGACCAGAGAGGCAGCTGAGGCCCTATAACCTGAGAAAAGGGACAGTGCCCAGAGGCACAGCACAATGAGACTGCATCGTGTTTAAGAAATCCCCTGGTGGCTGACTTAGGGCATTCCAGATATGGAAGACAAGACATAAGAAGAACCTGGTCTAGGAAAGAAACAAAAGCAACCCAGCCCAAGTTTAGAAATACATAATAGGTAAAAACCAAAGGAGCCTCTGTAGCTAATGTATACATTTATAAAAATGGTAGTGATCCCCCAACTCATTCTATGAAGCCACAATAATGTTTATACCTAAACCAAACAGACCAAACAAGGATGGAGAACTTCAGACCAATCTCCCTTATGAACATTGATGCAAAAACACTGAACAAAATCCTGGCCAACCGAATCCAAGAATGCATCAAAACTATAATTCAGCATGGTCAGGTAGGCTTCATCCCAGGGATGCAGGGATGGTTCAATATACGGAAATCTGTCAATGTAATCCACTACATAAACAAACTAAAGGAAAAAAAACCACATGGTCATTTCATTAGATGCTGAAAAGGCTTTTGACAAAATCTAGCATCCCTTCATTATAAAAGTCTTGGAGAGATCGGGAATCCAAGGCCCATACCTAAACAAAATGAAAGCAATATACTGCAAACCGGTAGCCAACATCAAGTTAAATGGAGAGAAACTTGAAGCAATTCCACTAAAATCGGGGACCAGACAAGGCTGCCCACTCTCTCCCTATCTATTCAATATAGTACTTGTCCTAGCCAGAGCAATCAGGCAGCAAAAGGAGGTCAAAGGTATACAAATTGGAAAGGAAGAAGTCAAAATATCACTATTTGCAGATGATATGATAGTATACTTAAGTAACCCCAAGACTTCCACCAGAGAACTTCTAAAGCTGATAAACAACTTCAGCAAAGTGGCTGGATATAAAATTAACTCAAGCAAATCGGTAGCTTTCCTCTACTCAAAGGATAAACAAGAGGAGAAAGAAATTAGGGAAACGACACTCTTCACAATAGTCTCAAACAATATGTCATACCTAAGTGTGACCCTAATGAAGCAAGTGAAAGATGCCTCTGAAGAAAGAAATTAGAAGAAAGTCTCAGAAGGTAGAAAGATCTCTCATGTTCATGGATTGGCAGGATCAATAGAGTAAAAATGGCCACCTTGCCGAAAGCAATCTACGGATTCAATGCAATCCCCATCAAAATCCCAAATCAATTTTTCATAGATCTAGAAAGAGCAATTCTCAAATTCATATGGTCACTTGATATTTGGCAAAGGAGCTAAAAACATCCAGTGGGGAAAAAAGACAGCATTTCTATCAAATGGTGCTGGATCAAGTGGAGGTCTGCACGCAGAAAAATGCAAATCGACCCATTCTTATCTACTTGTACAAAGCTCAAGTCCAAGTAGATCAAGGATCTACACATAAAACCAGACACACTGAAGCTTATAGAGGAGAAAGTGGGGACGAATCTTGAATACATGGGCACAAGGGAAAAGTTACTGAACAGAACACCAATGACTTATGCTCTAAGAACAAGAATTGACAAACGGGACCTCATAAAATGCAAAGCTTCTGTAAGGCAAAGGACACAGTCAATAGGACAAAACGGCAACCAACAAATTGGGAAAAGATCTTTACTAACCCTATATCTGATACAGGGCTAATATCCAATGTATACAAAGAACTCAAGAAATTAGTCTCCAGAGAGTCAAATAACCCTATTAAAAATTGGGGTACAGAGCTAAACAGGGAATTCTCAACTGAGGAAACTCAAATGGCCCTAAAGCACCTAAAGAAATGTTCAACATCCTTAGTTATTAGGGAAATGCAAATCAAAACAACACTGAGATTCTACCTTACACCAGTCAGAATGGCTAAGATGAAAAACTCAGGGTACAGCAGTTGCTGGAGAGGATGTGGAGAAAGAAGAACACTTCTCTATTGCTAGTGGGGTTGCAGGCTGGTAAAACCACTCTGGAAATCAGTTTGGCAATTCCTCAGAAAATTAGGCATAGTACTACCTGCTGACCCAGCTATACCACTCCTGAGCATATACCCAGAAGATGCTCCTACATGTAATAAGGACACATGCTCCACTATGTTCATTGCTGCCTTATTTATTATAGCCGGAAAGCTGGAAAGAACCCAGATATCCCTCAACAGAGGAATGGATACAGAAACTGTGGTATATATACACAATGGAGTACTATTCAGCTATTAAAAAACAATGAATTTATGAAATTCTTAGGCAAATGGATGGAACTAGAAAGTGTCATCCTGAGCGAGGTATCCCAGTCACAAAGGATCACACATGGTATGCACTTGCTAATAAGCGGAAGTTAGCCCAAAAGCTCAAAATAAACAAGTTACAATTCACCCAACACAGGAAGCTCAAGAAGAAGAACTTAAGGGTGCTTTGGTTCCTCTAAGAAAGGGAACAAAATACTCACAGGAGCAATAAGGGAGACAATGTGTGGAGCAGAGACTGAAGTAAAGGCCACCCAGAGACTGCCCTACCTGGGGATTCATCCTATAAACAGTCACCAAACCCCGACACTACTAAGGATGACAAGAAGTGTATACCAAAAGGAGCATGCAACAGTTGTCTCCAGAGAGTCCCTGCCAGAAACTTAAAAATACAGAGGCATGGGGTCCCCAATGGAGGAGCTGGAGGGTGGTCCAAAAGAGCTGAAGGGGCTTACAGCCCCATGGGAAGAACAATGATTTCGGCAACCCAGACACCCCAAGACTCCTAGGGACTGAACCATCAACCAAGGGTCACACATGGTTCCAGCCAAAAATGTGGCAGAGGAAGGCCTTGTTGGGCATCAGTGGGAGGAATGGTCCTTGGTCAGGTAAAGGCTCAACAGAGGCCCCAACAAAGGGAAACCTGGGGGGGGAGGGGGAGTGTGTTGGGTAGAGGGGCATATATGTGGAGGTAGGGGGAAGAAGGAGGGGGAGGGGTTGGGGAACTTAGGGCAGGGGGGATATTGGGAAAGGTTTTACCATTGGCAATGTAAATGAAGATGATATTCAAATTTTAAAAAAGGAGAAAAAAGAAGTGTAAATAAAGAAAATATCTAATAAAAATGCAAAAAAGTTCAAAGCAAAAAATAAATAAATAAATAAAGGAATAGAGAAGTGGGGTGTGGATTCATGGCCAAGCTTTGCACTGTGTCTCTTAGGATCCTCTGGCTCTGGTAGTCCTCCAAATGGATAGCACTTCAGGATGTTAGTGGTTACAAAACTTATGAGCACGTCCTAAGGGACATGCAACAAGGGCAACTGGAAAGCTCACAAGGGCAACTGGAAAGCTCACAGCAACCTGGAGAGAAGTTTCTTATTTCCTACCACTGCTATGTCATCTGAACTTGAAGAACATGCATTGGATTTTATGAACTCAAGAGTGTGGAGCTGGGTCTGACCACTTTAGCTCTAAAAACTGTCAATAAAAACATTTCTAGTCATTCCTAATCTAAAAAAAAAAAAAATGGTAGTGATCACAGATAAAGGTCTTTAATTGCTCAGACTTATGAAAATCAGGTTTGCAGAAAGGAGCCAATGTGAATGACTCTTTAGATGACCTTTATTAGGGGGGGAAGTCAGGGTGATGAGGGACAGTTGAGGGAAAGCCACTACTGGGAGAGCATGGGGAGAGACTGCATCACCCAGGGGCAATGTCATGCAGTACTAAAGGGAAGTCTTCCGTTTCCCCCGGGGGGCTCCATTAGGAGAAATGCCCAACACAAACAGCATGCCGAGGGTCCTGGAGGAAAAGAACCACCAGTTTCCAAGGACAAAGGTGGTTCCTGACTCTTGCAGGTTCTCGGGCGTGGGATGGGGTGGGTTAGCTTGAGACCTAAGCTGGCCTGGGCTGCGTTCCAGGAGACACGAGAAGGGAAGGCACTAGGTAAAAGTACAGATTCATGGCTGTCCTACGTCTAGGAACTGGGGGTGCTGGGCTTGCTCACAGCAGTAAGTGGAAGGGAGGGGACCGAATTCACTTTCAGTCCTGCACAAGTCACTTTGTCAGCTCTGTCCCAGAGCTGAGAGGGGTGTGGCCTGAGTTCCAAGGTGGGACACCTGTGATCTAACACTAATTTTATTAAAATCTGAGGTATAATCTCACTGTGATTCTCACTCTGGGCTTGACCCAGGGCTTGAGCTAACCCCTCCCTCAGTTTCCTAAGTAGGTAGACTACAGCCAAATGTCAGCACATCTGGTTCAACAGATATTATTAATAAAGGTTACCACCGCTTAAGTCTATCTCAGGGTCCAGTCCATCCTCCATGGGAACCTGGCTTAGTCTAACTTCACACAGACCTCTCTCTTCTGTCTCTCAAGTCACATGGCATTCACTGTCACCCACACACTTGTTCTTTTCACCGGAAGACTCTTATTTATGTTAGGTTTGAACCACCACATAGTTGCTTCTTTAAACATAGGACTTGTTTTAGATACAAGATTGATGTAGACCAGGATGGTACGCCTAGACTACATTTGCATACTTTATACATATAATAGGTAAAGTAAGTTCTTTCACATGGGGAGTCAAGTTCTTCCAAATCCTCTTTTCACTTGGTTATCCCTGTCCAGATTTTTCAAAACAGTACTGCCTGTGCACTTGGTGCTTGGCTTTTCAAAATTTATTAATGATTCTATATGTTTGCGGGACGCTATGTGCAGCCTTGACAGGCACATAGTGTAGAATGAGCATCTCAGACCAATGCACACATCTTCGGCCTTAAATACTTCTCATCTTTTAGTGATGAAGACAGTTGAAGGTTTTCTGCAGTGCTCCTTAAAAGTGTTCCTTGAAAGTGCTCCCCATCACTGCTCTTCCAAGCTCCTGACAGTTTTTGCAAGGCTGATGCCTGTGCTTTCTGGCTCTAACCAGCAGGTGTCAACAAAAGCTTTCAGGCAACAGTCAGAGATAATTACCATGTTCACCATGTTGGCTAACTGGAATAATTGTCAGGTTCTCCCAAGAGCTGTAGGTGAGAAAAACTACACAACAGTTGCCATTTGGCTACAGGGATCAAAAGAAACTGTGGTATATATAAATGCAATGGAGTAGTATTCAGCTGTTAAGAAGACAAAATTATGCCATTTTCAGGAAAACAGGCAGAAGTGGAGGCCATCATGTTAAGGAAAAGAAGCCAGGCCCAGAAACACAGGCATGTTTTTTTCCCCATGCAATTAGCAGGAAGGAGGAGGGAAGACTTAAGAGATTGACGGGGTGGTAAATAAGATCAAAGTTCATGATACAAATGCATGAGCATGTCATGGTGAAACCCATTACTCTGTGCAGTGACTATATGGCAATGAAAGGAAATATGCTATGTAATGTAGCACGCACTCCAATGTCAGAGATGTTCAAATGTGAAAATGGGTTTTCTGTGTCTCTACGCATATGTGTGTGCATGTGTATGTATTATTGTATGTGTATTATGTGTAGAGATGCACTCATGTGCACATATATGGGCATGCACATGGGGGCCACGAGTCAACTTTAGCTGCCGTTCTTCAAGCACCAGCCGCTTTGGTTGTTGAGACAGGGCAGCTCATTGGTCTGAGAGTCCTGGTTAAGCTGTGCTGCAGGTACTAAAAAACCAAGGCCTGAAGCTGACGCACTGTTCTTTCTCAGTGAAGTGCTCACTGCCAACCAGAGCACATTTTCTTTCTTGTGTGTGGTGTATTTGTATACACATTTATCTGCACATGTGTGCACACGTGGAGTCCAGATGTCAATGCTGGCTGACTTTAATGCTCTTCACCTTGTTTTTATCCCAAGGAAAGGTCTCTTGGAAGCTGGAGCTCACTGGTTTGGCTAGATGGGCTGGCTATCAAGTTCTGGAAATCTTCCCCTCACTACCTCCCCGGTGCTGGGACTGTATGTGCACATCATGTTTTGGCACTAAAACAGGCATTTGCATCGTTGTTTTTATTTCTACACAGTCACGTTTCATGGTCACATAGATCACAAATTACCCAGGCCCTTTTGATGAACGTTAGTTTCTTTACATTTTTAACCAAAAGAACAGGGTATAAAATCTGCACACCATGGTGGGATAGTCCCAGAAGTAAAACTGGCCAGAGAAGAACCAGGTTTGCAACCAGGTGTGCAGTCTCCTCGGTAACTGCAAACGGTTTCCAGGTGGGCAGCAGAAAGACACACTCTCATCAACAGTGTGCAGACACTGAATCTGTTTCCTCACGCCCTTGACAGCCTAGGTTCTGTGGAACTTCGTCACCTCTGCCAATCCAATCAAGTGGAAGTGGCATACGGCTGGCTTAGCGTTTAATTCTGACGGAGATTGGGCATTTAATGTATGAGACATCGTACGTGCTTCTCTGTGAACTGCCAATTTGTGACCTTTGTCTATTTTCTGAGCTAGCCTGCCTTTTGCCCTTTTGTTATTGGCATTGTGTGCTGCTATAATAAAACAACACATGCAGGGTAGCTTATACTGAACAGAAACATATTCGGCTCTTTTTGGGAAGCTGCAGAGCTCAAGATTAAGAGGGGATATTTTGTGAGGACCACCATACCTACCTGACAGTCACATGTCACCTGTCATCTGTCCCAGGCATGACAGGCATTTCACTGGTTGATATTTTAACCTTTTAGTTTGATTTTACTTACATTTTAATTTTTGTTACATAGGATTTTTTTTTCAGGATCACAGAGTTCCACCTACCTCTGGCTTCCCAGTGCTGGGATTAAAGGCATGCACCACTATGCTTGGCTTTCATATATAGGGAATCTATATAGGAAGTAAAAGTTTGCAAATATCAGTCTTTGCTGTTGTGGCTTTATGAATTGGTTTTATTTAAAAAAGATTCTTCTCATGTAAGAAAGAGCACTGATGCTTTTCCAGAGGACATGAGTTCCAGTCCCAGTACCCAGATGATGGCTCACAAGAGGATCTGTAACCCTTTTCTGGCCGTGGGCATCGATCATGAACTGTGGTGCATGGCCTTATCTGCAGGTAAAAACACCCATACACATAAAAATAACTAAGTAAATTTTTTAAAAAATACGTCTGGGTTTTTTTTTTCTGAAATTTTCACAGTTCCTTTGCTGGATGGTTTTAACTATCAATTTGACAGAACTGGGGAAATCACCTGGGAAGATAATTCTTAATAAAGATTTATCTAGATCAGGTTATCCCATGGGATGTCTGTGGGGGAACTGTGTTGACTATTGCTACAGGGATAATCCAGGGCACTGTGGGAAGCACCATTCCCTAGGCACGGGGTCCTAAGGAGAGGAGACAGCTGGATGAGAGCAAGTGGGGACGTGCTTATGCCTGCTGCTTATGCCTTCCTTCTTGACTTCCTGCCTTGACTTCCCCACAGTGATGAGTTGGATACTGGGATTGTAAACTGAATAAACTTCTTCCCTAAGCTATTTTGGTCAGGATATTTTATCACAGCAACGAGAAAGAAACTAGAATAGTTTCATGTTTTGAGGTTTTAACTTTTTAGAAGGTTTAAACCTGAGACTAGAGAGATGGCTAGCTCAGTAAAATTCCTGTTGCAGAACACTGAGGTCCTGAGTTCAATACCCAGAAGTCACATGGAAAAGTCAGACATGGTGGCAAATGTGTGCAATGCAAGCATTGGGGAGGGGGGTAGAGGTGGATTCCTGGGGCTTGTTAGCCAGTAGGGCTAGCAAATGGCCGGGCTAGACTAGTTAAAGAGCCCAAGTCGCAAAAACAAGTTTATGGTTCCTAAGGATTGACAGTAAGGTTGACCACTGGCTTCACACACATGTGTATATACATGTATACAAACGGATACACAATTTAAATCTGGCTGAAATAATTCTTTCACTACAAGAAATATTTCCTCATTTACTCTATTTTGAAACTATTTAATTAATAATCTAATAACCCAATTGACTTAACAGCCAGTCTTTGTCACATCCTAAATTTTCATATGGACTCTCTTTTGTTACTTAAGTTTTTTCCTGTATCAGAATTGGTTAAATTATAATAGTTCTAGAGCAGATTTTAATAACAGAGACTGAAAATAACACTTCCATAACCTCAAGAGTGTAATAAGCTTATTATTAGTGACTTTTAAATTGGTTATTTCTGAGCCAAATCATGAAACATGAACTACACTTACAGTTGGATTATTTGAAGTAAAATTGCAAATTGCTTAAGAACATGAATACTGGAGTGGTTCTGCTCCAAACAGCAAGTGTGTGATCAAATATAAAAGCCTGTGTCCTGCTTTCCAGAACTTAAACTACAGCAGGAAAAAGGTCTGTCCTACACCTCTTATATATATATGCCCAAGGCAAGTTTTCACACACAATGAAGTTGAAAGGGCACAAGAATAATATCTCCAGCAAAGAACAGTTGAAATGAGGGCCTTTCTATTAAAATGCCTCAAAAAAAAAAAAGTCAAAAGCATCAAAAAGTTCAACAAAAATATGAGAAAGCCGAGGCAGTCCAACATGTCAATGCAAAACGGAGCATCCAGGCCCGTGGCGGAATGGCCGCAGCCACAGGAAATGAACGTGAGGAATGGAGAGACCCCCAGAGAAAAGCGAAGTCCTCAGAGGTAAACACATTATAGCTGAAAACTCAGAACTTGGCTAACTGTCTCTCAAATCACTGTTACACAGAGAAAAGGAATCCTCTAGAAATCTGGCTTTGGTGTGATAAGATTTGGCAGAATAAATTGTAATGTCAATGGGGAGACAGGACATGTTACCATTTCTACTCTATGCCGTTGCCTCTGGTGGGCCGCTTTCTTCTCTACATCTTTCCCCCACTGTTACAGACTCCACTCTGAGGAATGAAGGGCAGAATGTAGCCGCTGAAAGACTAATCTATAGGACCACTGGGTGTGGTGGTATACAATGGCAATCCCAGCACTCTAGAGATGGAGGCAGGAGGATGGAGAATTGAAGGCCAGTCAGGAAGCCTGACACAAAGGAAAAACAACAACAACAACAACAACAACAAAAAAAAAAAAAAAAAAAAAACAAGCCAATCTGTTCCAGAGCCATGGCCCATCCCAGCCTTAGCAACAGTGTCTACAACAGACAGGCACAGATGGAATTCTTCTGTACAGCACCATGCATTGAAGATGTTAGCAGTTTCCTATCTCTTTCTGCTAGCACCTTCTGCCAAAAAGAGAAGGATGAAGGCTCTGAGAGATGCAAAAAGCAGGTTCAACCATTTAATCACCCCCCAAAGGTCACCACCACTGTCAGCAGCAAGAATTCCCCTGGCTTCAGAAGGTGGCTCTATTTTATTTTCTTTCTAAGCATCTTGGTCAAAGGTCTATTTACATTCCATTTATTTAAAGTCACAACAAGAAAAGATACAAATATTGCCAGTGTTTGTTTAAATGGGTCATTGTCTTCTTTGTATGTATATATTAAAGTTATGTTTCAAAAAGAAAACTTTTTTCTAGATAATCTGAAAAGGATTTATTTCCATTCAAACTGTAACTCCTTAGTAGGGTATGGTAGCCTGCCCCTGTACCCCCAGACCTAGAGAATCACCCCATGTTCAACGGCAACCTGTTTGACATTATGAGGACCTGTTTCAAGAAATAAAATCAAACAAACAAAACAAAGAATTCATGTCTCTCATACAAAATTTGGAAAATATAGAAAATATAAGAAAACAAAAAATTCACATGCTATTGCCTAGATATAGCAACCCTCAATCTCTTCTACTTTTTTTAACCAATACTACAAGTTATTGTCTTCCAATGAATTTAAAGAAAATAGGAATGTGTTTGTTCAATATCATATTAAAAGTTCTAAGAAACCTGTAAAATAAAATATCAAAACTACATAAACAGATGATTATTTTATTTATAAAAAGATATTTAAGAGAATCTATGGACAAGGTCTTAAAACTTAAAGAGTGGCTACTATCAAACTAGCTTTTAAAAGTAATACACTCCTATTCACTGCTATCAAACAGAAATTATATTTCATTCATAGTAGTACATCCATTCATAGTAATATATCCATTCATACTAGGAATACATGTATGCAGGAGAGAGTTAACAGAAGACCTGAGACTGCTATTCTTAGAAAGGTTTGCACTGGGGAACTCAGCTGATTCCTGCTCTCATATAAACTTTCCCCAGATGACAAGAATAGCTTGCTAATGTGACACTGTTTGTACCATGTGGTTTGTGCTGATACCTGGTAACTGTACAAGAGTCTGGAAAACCCGGTACATGATAGGCATGTGGTGTCCACACACAATCTCTAATGAGATTCCTTGTAGACAACAGTCTGCAGGAGCTGTCATGACTTGTTGCTGGGAGAATTAAGTGTGCTCCTTGTGTTGTGACTCTACCCTGAGGGGAAGCTCATTAAGACACAGGATGTTCTCAACAGAGGTGAAACTTTCCATCCTGCAGGGAAGCTTATTAAGCTCAAGAAGGAAACAATTTGAAGGCTTCAGGAAGTCCCTGAAACTGACCAGATGCATTAGGTTCCTGGAGCATACATACACTGTAAAGCACTCTTAGACAGGCTGAGCTGCCTAGGAGAGGCTCATGCAATGCGTCAGCCAAGCCACCCTGAGGAGCAGACATCAGCTGAGCTATCTTGGAAGAGCCCAACCACTGGAGCTGCCTGGCTGAAGATTGGTGGCATGCTCTCAGTTTCCTTTGTGAGATGACACCCATACTGCTGTGGACCTTGGTCATGCAGCCATCTTTGAGTCATTCCTGTCCCTGTAAGTAACCCTTCATCTATACTTCTGTAGGTAACTCCAATAAAACTCAGTGCCTTGTGAGGCCATTGCATGCTGTGTTTTGAGAGTCTTTACTAAAGCACTGAATTTTAGCATGGCTTGGTGACTACCAACACAATCCCTTTCTGGAAATAATAACAAAATATTCACTGGAGGACAAAGAGGAATGAAAAAAAAAAAACCTGGAGAGTTGTATCATACTTGAGAATGGAAAGAAAGTCAGCCTACCTGCCCACCCCACGATTAAATAATAACTAAAAACCTAGTCCTTATGCCAGCAAGGATTAAAAAAAGAAAACAGTTCTTGAGGCATCAGTCTTTTAAAATCAATATGGAAGAGCAGAGAGAAAAATTTTCAACTGTAAAAGGAAAAGCCAGGAGGAGGACTGGCTAACCTAGCCTCAGGATCATTGCGATGCTATCAGAATTAGCAAGGAAGAGAACGTGATGGAAACTTTCTATGGTATCTGAGAACATGAATCTAAAACTGTATAGGAATAAGTAAGAGTTCTAACTCTGAAGGCAATCCTGATAAGGCACACCTACCAGGCGCCATTAGAAAACTATAGAAATGTAGCCAGTATGAGATTGGAGGCTGTACAATAAGCTAATGAAAGCTCAAACCACATGAAATGGGAAAAACTGATATTTGACATTACGGTTCTTGGGAAAGGATTGCTAAGTATGCTGAGATAACAGGCTACCCACACAGGAGAAATAAGCTAAATTCCTGTCCTGTATCATTGCCCTATGGGTCTCTAAAATATTTCATTATAAAAACCTAGCTGAATTAAACATACAGCAAAACCTCTCATTGTTCTGCTGAATCATGGCCAGCAATCTTAATTTTATAAGCTGTGCTCCCTACTAGCACCCCCAAGGGCCTATGAGCTTTTTAAAGCAGCATATAACCTCAATTTTATACCAACTTTTAAAATAATATGAACCTTACCTCATAAATCCTGGCAATTCCACAAAGCAGGGTCACCTCTCCTGGAAACTTATCTAAGCCTTGTTTGAATAGATTTAAAGCAGTCACAGGTTGATCCAATATGATATAAACCTAAAAGCAAGATGTATTTCAATAAGATTATGGGTTCTTCAAATAATAGCATTTGCATGACAAATTTTTAATTATTGATTAGAAACAAATTATCTCCCAGAAATTACAGTAAGAATTTTCCATGTACATAATTAGATTCTAATAATGACTTTAAAGTTTATCTGCGAAGGTTGTACAAAAAATTTATCATCCCAAGAAATGTTTCCTGTGAGGTTATTATTGTCACACAAACTGGGTGACAAGAAGAAAGGGTGAGGGGACTATCTCGCTCCTGTCCGCACCGACCCTCCACTCCCTGTAAATCCTTTTCTGATATACATGTCTTTTTGTTTTGTTTCTTGGCCCACTGTGTTCATCTGGGGTAATGGACTTGCTAAGGGGTTCGAGCTACCCACTGGAGTCTGCTGGGCTCACCAGTGGATATGCAACTGAAGACAAAGATTGCCTCCCCCCTAGAACACACCAGTAGCCAGAGTTCAGCAGGATGGAGGTCCCCTCTTCAGCCCATGACTGACCGATTTTTGTTTTGTTTTGTTTTATTTTGTTTTTCGAGACCGATCTTAAGCTTAGTCTTATACAGGTAACCCTGAGTGCTGATCCTGATTGCCATGGCCGTGGTCCACCCAGAGGACAGCAGCTCAGATCCCCCCTCCCTTCCAGCACTTACACTCCTGCTCAAAGCTCATTCCTTCTTTGTTGTTGTTGTTTTATTCAATTTATTTATTCACTTTACAACCCAGTATCAGCCCTTCTCCTCCCAGTACCCCCTCACACAAGTCCAACCCCATTCCCCTTGGAAGGGGAAGCCCCAATCAGGGTGTCAACCCCCCCACTCCTCCTTCCCCACCCCACAGCCCACCGTCAAATTGCAAAGCACATGTTTTAACTTGGAAATTGTTTGCAGATAAGCCAAGATAACTGCCACTTCATCAAGCCTTTTCTTTTAAAGTGTCCTTAAGGAGACTCAGGAAGTGTCTTTATTCCAAAAAAGTAGAATAAGGTAGGACTTCTCTGAAATGTTTTATCCCAGAAGTGCTCTTAATCTCTGATTTTGGGGTATAAATAATCAGATACTTTGGGGATGGAACCCAAGTCTAAACATGAAATTCATTGTTTTTGTTTGTTTGTTTCTATTTTTATTTTATGTGTATGTCTGCATCATGTGTGTGCCTGGTAACCTTGGAGACCAGAAGAGGATGTCAGATTTCTTAGAACTGGAGTTCAGATGGTTGTGAGCCACCATGTGGGTGTTGGGCCTCGGGCCTGGGTCCTCTGGAAGAGAGACAAGTGCTTTAAGTGCTGAGCCATCTCTCCAGACCTCTTGCTAATTTTCCATCTACCTGTAAGGCAGTTTTACACAATATAACTTTAGTGCACCTGTGTTTTAACTGTGACACACCGGATAATATCAGGTATGAAACTTAAATCAAATGAAAGTGAAACATCATGTTGGCGTTCAATAAGTTCAGATTCGGGAGCATTTCAAATTTCAGATATTCAGCTTAGGAATGTGCAATCTGTATCGAAAAACTCTAAGTGGCCCTTGCTCGGGAGCTACAGGCGACACCGTGAGGCACAATGGACTTGAACTCGTGCTGTTAGCAGCCCAGTGGTGATGAAAACATGATCCCTTGCAGTCTCATCTCCCTTAGCAGCACAAAGGAAAGTATAAAATGTATCCTGTAGAGTTACTGCATAGATTAAATTGATCTGTTTTTACCAAAAGACCTGCTACAATGTCCTATACTGAATCCTGCTCAATAAAAAAAGAAATAAGGCATGCATTAATTACTACAGCAGGACTGAGTAACTAATGTCCTACAAATTGCCCCTGTTCGTAGAGCAGGGTTTGACAGCACAGGCCTGGAAGCTCAGCTACTAGAGTCTGAGGAAGGAGGATGCTGAGCTGATGTCTGGACTATAGAGAGAGATCCTGTTTTGAAGACAAAAGGATCCTGTTCTCTACCACCTGCTCAGGTTTGGGACAAAATAGATAGTAGAAAACGCCTCTCTGGTGCCTGTAGGGCAGTGAGTCTGTGGGGCTTTCTTTTGTCCTGCTAAGCAGTCTGTCAAAGGGATTTTCTCCCTTTCCACAGCCATCTTCTCCTTGCTCCGTGGGTTCTCTCCATATGTTATTTTTCACTTGTTATAAAAAAATAACTCTGAACATATTAACTTGCCAAATATTCTAGAAGGAACTGGCAACGTTTCCCCCATGCGATGGCCAGCACCTTAAGACAGTTTTCACTCAAATTAAGAATATTTACTTACTTTTGCCAGATAGAGAAATGTATCTACCATTTCCTGCTGCTTCAGGGCTGACTTAAACTGTTTCTCTGCTTCACGGTACAATCCCAACCTAGAAATAGCCATTTAAAAAATTAGCCATTCGACTGAAAAATCAACACTCCATCATTTGTTTCAACCCTGAGGACATGAACAGACACGTCTCGTCCTAGAGCACGCAGAGACCAGAGCAGGTGATAATAACATGTATGTTAACCAAAGCTAGCGAAAGCCACCTGTCTTCCAGTGTCATGAGCTATCTATGCTTCAAATGGTGTGTAAAGACTGCAGCCTCATTGCAGTAGGACCAAGAGCTGTTTGTAAGCAAGGTCACATCAGTTCGCCTCTGTGAGAGCTTACGACCAGCTGCACATACGGCAAGTGACCTGAATAAACGTGGAGCCACCACTTCTCGGGAGGAACGGAAGGATTGCATTTCCTTGAAAACATCTCCTTCCCTAAGACGCCCCAAGACCCTTTAGTTATCCCTACACTATGTTAATGAAAACAATGGCCTCTTGCATACTATAGCTATATCACCATTCTTCTACAAATCTTGTTTTGCTTTGCCCTTAGTGGATTGCCTCCTCTGTGAATCTGAAATTTGCTCCTTGCCTAAGTGACAGCCCTGATGTCAGTGTCCGTCTCTGATCCAGAGAGCTTTGTCACCACTAGGACAGTCGCTGAAGCAACACGGCTTTCACTCAGCTTGTCCTCAGTAGACCTGTCATACTTTTTTCTCAGCAATCTAAGAGCTACTTAGATATTATACTTTGCAGAATAGACTGAGAAGTATTTACAGCATGCTTCATTGTTCTAATGTCATATAAAGTCTGGAAAGAATAGCTCTGATCACTTTTCAGGATGTAGACTTCAAGCACTGGTGTAGCTAATATCCTAGCAGCTGCTGGAAAGTTGGCTTAAAGCGAACAAAGGTGGCTTCAACACATCAAGGTAAAGCGGGCAAGTGATGAGGAAGAGGTCCCTCCCGCTCCAGAGTTCCCTTCCGCTTCACAGACTACGTATAAAATACCACCAGAGAACCCCAAAGTTCTGACAAACAGAAATAATAAAAACCAAGAAGCATTTGCCACATGGATTATTGAACAAAAGAATGGAGCGGGCCACATTCAAAGAACTCAAGGGGACAGGCAAATAGCTCAGTTGGTAGACTGCATGAGGACCTGAGTTCTATGCCCCAGAAACCACATAAAAGCCGGGCCTGGTGACTTGCACATGTAATTCAATGTTGGAAGCTGGAGACAGGTGGATGGATAGCCAGACCTTACTGGACAATCAGACTAGACCAATAGGACAGCCTCAGACCGAGAGAGCTTATGGGGGAACAAAAGGTATATGGCACCTAAGAAATGACACCTGAAGTTGGCCTCTGCTTCCGTGTATACACTCATTCATTCATTCATTCATTCATTTATTTATCTCTCTCTCTCACACACACACAAGTTCATACACATTCATACAACATTCTTAGACATATTATCACCACAAAGTTAATCAACTCAGACCAGTCTCAGAGAGGCCAGAGAGTCAGTGCCCGCCAGCTTCCCACCTTTTCTCTGCAACTGAATTCAACATAACAGTGCAGCATCACTGTGCGCACACTTGACGATGTTAAAGAGCTATGAAAGTGAAAAGGGTAATAAGCATCCTTACGGTAAGGACAAGTGAAGCCTAGATGTGTTCACTGAGAGAAGAATTACGTAGAGAAACGTGAGTGAATCGAGAAAGTCACAGATGGGAATTCGGCAGGCAGATAAGACGTGTGCTGTGATGCATTTCCAGGACTCTAGGAGTTATGATGTCATCAGCACACGGGCAGGTGGGTGGATAGCATGTGAGGGACAGGCTAAGTTGTCTAGTTTAACTGAAAAGGACCTAACAATGAGAACTGCGATGTGGGAAAGCAGGTGGACAACAACATGAGGCAGCACTGATCCTAACCACCCACACGGAGAACCATCAAGGATCTAATGGCGGCCGTCTGTGACTTTCCCCTCGCTATACTCAGGAAGGGTTGATGAGACAAGAGACCGGAGGCAGAAACCCCAGGGAAGAAGTCATTGTAAGAACTCAACAACAGATACTAAAATACCCAGAAGTGAATCGGTGGTTCTCAATCTGTGGGTCCTGACCCCTTTGGTGGCAAAATGACAGGGGTCACAGATCAGATATCATGCATATGCAGTATTTACATCATGATTCATAACAGTAGCAAAGTTACAGTTATGAAGTAGCAATGGAAGTCATTTTATGGCTGGGGGTCACTACAATGTGACGGACTGGATTAAAGCGTCTCAGCATGAGGAAGGTTGAGAACCACTGCAGTAAATGACAATCAAATGGCCAGAATTAGGGTACTGGAGAGGGTGGGGGAGGGTGCAGAGGTAGGGTCAGTAGAACTTAGGTGAGGAATGAAGAGGAGGAAGCCAACTTCTGGCTGCATCCCCTACCGAGGCATCTTTGCTCTCTCCAGGTGGGTTCTCAGTGTGCTGCAGGCTCTGGCTTTCATAATAATGGCAGTCATCACCATAATACTTATCTGTTCTCTGGCTCAGCAAAGTTCAGACAATCTAATCAATCTTTGTAATCCCATTTGAGAGTAGTTGCTCATCAAATATTGGCTAAGTGGATGAATGTACAAAAGAGGGAACAGAACTCATAGTGAAGACGTCCTGAACTGCAGAACATAACTTTAACACGATGAAATGCACTTGTTTGAAGGAAGGCACAATCACATAAATGGCATCATATATGGGCAGTAGAAAGAGTCTGAGTTATGTTTCCCTTAATTATTAACCATGGCTGAAGGTTTTATATGGAAGCACGAGATGCTAAAACCGTCTTTAAGAATTAAACTCATAAGATTTTAATGTTATAATGATCTCATGCTGTCTTCTAGTACAAAACACTTTTCAATTTGTCAGCAAGAAAAAAGAAATACTTGAGAGTTCTATGTGAGATGTCTAAATGGAAAGTAATCTTAATTTCCACAGCAGCAACAAGCACGCTTTTGGTCCATTCGCTTCCTTTCCCTCACAGAGCTGGTCTAGAAATGTTGATGGTTGCTTGTGACAACTGAAGCCAAGCTTGATTCTTAATAATAAAACCAATTTGCCATTATAAAATATGAATGTTCATCCTTTCCATTTTTCCAAAGGTTCTAAATTATCCGAATATCAGCAGCAAGTTTCAGATTGCACTTGTTGCTAAGTAGTCATAAAATTAGTAACAACTTTGCTGATCTGTTTTCTTTCCCATGTATTTAAACATTAAGCACAAACAAAATATTCAGGTCCTAGAAAAACAATAAGAATTATGGAAACAGGAGCTGACTGTGGGAGACTGCTGGTAACCCTGGCACTCCAAAGACTGAGGCAGGAGAAACAGGAAAGCAAGGCCAGCCTGGGCTACAGGGTTGTGGTTTGTTTTTTTTCATTCTCACATTTGATGACAAAAATATTTCCCCTTTTAAAACTTTCACAGATAATGAAGACTTTACCTGTAGTAACATTTTCCAATCTGTACCTTCCACCACCAGTCCTTGTACTGAGAATACTCCGTGGAAAGGGACGCCAAATCCAAAGCCTTTGAAAACAATTCATTTTCAATTATGATTTGCTTCTCTAACAGCAAACAGGCAGGAGGGGAAATAATGAAATAAGCTAGATAATTAGCATCTATCAAAACATATATTAGAAATTAGATAGCAACTCAAATTACCCAAGGTTCCAGATGGCCCCACCAATTTCCCCTAAATAATGAGTTCCAGACCAGAGGGCTGACGGCACACAGATTGGAGACATTGATCCAAGCAGATGCACAACACATCAGAATATAATTTTTAATATACAAGGCACAAAGCTGAAATTTTAAAACGCTAGGATTTTACTCTCTTCCTTTGTATCTATCTACTCTCTAAAGATTGATAATGACTCATAAGCCAGTGGTGTCAAGCTTTCTGTATGTAAGATGGAGTCACTCAAAGTCCCCATTTAAAAACAAAGATGTAGAGAAAGGGAGGGAGCAGGTAAGGAGATAGAAAGGGGGTTTGGAAGGGCAGGAGTCATTGCTTAGGGTGGAGTATTTGCCTCACACGCACAACCAACCCTAGGTTCAGTTTCTAGTCACACTGGAGGAGGACTAGATGCCACCGGCTTGCTTTAAGGCCTTCAGTGGGTAAAGTGCTTGCTATGCAGGCATGAAGGCATGAATTCAGATCTCCAGCCCCTAGGGAAAGGTGGGTGTGGCACTGTGTACCTGTAACCTCCATGCTAAGGAGCCCAGATGTGAATTCAGAACAAGAAAAAAAAAAAAAAAAAAAAAAAAAAAAAAGGAGCTCTGGCGAATGAGCTGACAAGGAAGAGGCAAAGAATAGTCGGTGTTTGGGTAACTACTGCCTTCCAAGAGCACAGCTCAATGGCTCCGACATTGCTTTACCTCCTAGTAATTAAAAGGTTTCTTCATACTTTAACTGTTTATTTCACATCTTCTTTTAAGGATTCCTCTGTGTGTGTGTGTATGTGTGTGTGTGTGTGTATGTGTGTGTGTGTGTTTGTGCGCCCGCAGGGGTCAGGGACATCAGATTCCCGGCCTTGGAGTTACAGGTGGTTGGACACTTCTAGGTATGGGTGCTGGGACAGAAACTAAACTCAGGCCACCAGCAAGGGCAGCACGCTCTTAACCACTGCGCCATCTCTCCACCACAATCCTATATGTTTTATCTTTTTCCTTTCAGTGTTTTCACATGGTCACAGAAGAGAGGACCAGTCAAGAATGGGGATTCTTGTGGAGGAAGTGTAAAACCTTTTGACAAAGGAGAAAGAGAACAATTTGAAGTTCACAGAAATCCAAAAGTTCTATAAAAACTCAGAGAACAGAATTATTAGTTAGTCATTAGTTAAACAAGAATTCTGACTTTTGACTCTTGTCTTCTTGCTGTTGGAACTCTATTATTCTGGAGTCAGAGATGATGCGACCACGCCAGCCAACAGTTCCGTTAATGCAACACTTGGATGCTGCAGTCCTATTGTCTCAAGAATGCAGCCCTATCCTGTCCTCCTTACTGTCGGCTCTCTTCTGAAATGAACACCAGAAAAGTCCCCTCAACCTCTCTCGCAAAATTAATTACTTCTGCTATGTTCTCCATCTCTCCTGCTCCAGGGGAGACCTCTAAATACACAAACTACTTATCCAGGAATAGTGCCCCCATGCTGAGCATCTAATGGACCTAAAAAAAAAAAAATCAACATCTCTACTTGAATGCTATGAAAATGAAAAATAAGCCACTGTCGATTATACTTTCATGTGCTTATTTTTCTTTTCCCCCTTCTAGCCAGAATAAAAGACAAAAAAATATGAGAAAGGTATGACTTCCAGTGGCATTGTCTCTGGAAACAAGGAACCTGTGTTTTCAGAGGGCTCCGTTCAGGCTTGCACTGTAAACATCTATGCATGTTAACTCTGACTCAATCTTCATTAAGACCTTTCCCAGCAAATAGATCACGTTCACCACTCTGTTTAATATAAACAGACCTTTTACGTTTTGAGAAGTTTTTCTTTGACTTTTTTTTTTGGGGGGGGGGGGTTGAGACAGTGTTTCTCTGTGTAGCCCTGGCTGCCTGGAACTCACTCTATAGACCAGGTTGGCCTCAAACTCAGAAATCCGCCTGCCTCTGCCTCCCAAGTGCTGCCTGGCTCTTTGACTGTTTCTTATGTACCGACTTCCTAAGGTTGCATTCAGTGCTTACAGTAGGTAAATAGTTGAGTTCGCCTTCAGATCCAATCCTGAATCAAGTCTAGCATGGAGGAACCAGATGTTACTGTTAACCCCATTCAGGAACACATACACTGCATGGCAATAACAATGGAAGGAAAAAGTCACATCTTAACAATTCTCATCACATGAGGCTTGGGCTAAAGTAGACAGGAACACTTTCCATGACTCCTGAAGGCCCCTGAGATCAGACCTGTTATGGTTGCTTGGATGAGACTGTTCCCAAAGGCTCCTGTTCTTCAACACTAGGTCCCCAGTTGGTGGCACTGTTTGAGGATGTTTAGAGGATGTAGCCTTGTTGGAGGAAGTGAGCTTTGAGAGTGTAAAGATTCATGCGGTTTCCAACTGCTCTCTGCTCTGTGCTGGGAGTTCAGGATGAGAGTTCTCAGCATCCCCCTCTGGCTGCCATGGCTGCCTCCTACTGCCAATCAGTCATTACGAGCTCCGCCCCTCTGGCTGCCATGGCTGCCTCCTACTGCTGATCAATCATTACGAGCTCCGCCCCTCTGGCTGCCATGGCTGCCTCCTACTGCCAATCAGTCATTACGAGCTCCGCCCCTCCGGCTGCCATGGCCACCTCCTACTGCCAATCAGTCATTACAAGCTCCGCCCCTCTGGAACCACAGGTCAAAACAAATGGTCTCTTCTCTGGGTTGCAGGGGTGTTTCGCACAGCAACAGAAAAGTAACTAATACACTGTCTTTCCATCTCAACTGTTCTGCAATGTCACTGTGCTCACCAGAGGCACTCAAGGATGACTTGCTCAGATTATTAACTAGAGCCCTTGCTTCTGACTAAGGTGGAAATAGTTTAAGAACCAAATAATTCCTATTCATAGTCCAGAGCTACTAGCATTTAAAGTATTTTATATAGTGGCATGAGACCTGTATTTCTTTAAAATTCTAGTTTCTCTGTGTGTGCCTCCCTCTTTGTGTGTGTGTGTGTGTGTGTGTAAGTACATGTGAAGGCAGAGGACAGCCTTGGTTGTCGTTCCTCAGGTGCCATCTGCCATCTACCTCATTTTTTTGAGACAAGTTTCAAGCTCATTGAAACTTGCCAAGCAGACTAGACTGGGGCCATCAAGAACTCCAGGGATTCCCCAGCACTGGACTTACAAGCATGGGTCCCCATGCCCTAGCTTTTTGTGTATGGGTTATGGGGGCTGCACTCAGATACTCATGCTTGCACGGCAAGCACTTATGGACCGAGCTATCTCAAATTCTTGAACGTGTATATTTACATTTAAGAATCTTTGCAGCTCCAAGACAGCCACTCTCTGGAACCTGCACCAACCCTGTCTTTGAGCACATAGCACGTGCTGTAGGTCCCAGAAGAAGGACTGCTACCCTCGAGCCCCACTCCGTGGAACCTTCTCTGGGCAGCCTACAGCCATGTCTCAAAACATTCTTCATCTACCCAAGATAAACGCTACTCTCAGCCTTAATCAGGGAAGCCTCCTTTTCCAGGAAGAGTGAGTAAATATAGACTCTGATGGCTCTAAAGAGTACTGAGAAACATGGTGTGCAAATGGCTGCCTATAACAAAACAAAACACTTATATCATCCTTTCTAAGGCTCAGGGAACACTGCAGAAGGATAGGGGAAAGAACCGTAAAACAGGGAAAAGGGCTGCAAATGCCACGTCCCAGGTTCTTGCAATCACAGAATCATGGGAGCTGCAGATTCCTGTGCTCTGTCTGCACAAGAATACAAACATCGACAGCCAGGTATGGATGAACATATTTCAGGGGACCCTATTCCTCATTGCTGGACTATTTATAGATGGAGGGAGAAAGAGAGTCATGGTCTCATCTGTATACCCACTGCTAACACCCATCAGATTCCAATGGGGAGTCTGATCCCAGAGATTACAAAGAGGGTCTTGGGTAAAAGAAACAACAACAACAACAACAACACACACACACACACAGTCATCAATCTAGGAGAGGGACTGGTAGAGATGAGAGAAGGCTAATGGATGAGAGCGAGAGAAGGGGGAATAATCAGACTATATTGTGTACATATGAAAACAAGTGTGTGTGGTGGTTTGAACACAGATGCCCCCATAGCATCCCGTGCTCATAGATTTGAATGTTTGATCATCAGGGAGTGGAACTACTTGAGGAGGGTTAGGAAGGCCTTGCTGAAGGAAATGTGTCATGGGATAGGGTTTGAGGTTTCAATGGTTCAAGCCAGGCCTATTGTCTCTCTCTTCCTGCTGCTGGCTGATCTAGATGTAGAACTCTCAGCTACTTCTCCAGGACAATGTCTTTCTGCACGCTGCCACACTTCCCGCCATGATGATAATGGACTGAACCTCTGAAACTGTAAGCCAGCCCCAACTAAATGCTGTCTTTTATGAGAGTTACCATGGTAATGGTGTCTCTTCACAGCAATAGAGATGAATAAACTATCTTAAAATATTATAATTAATAGTTACATTAAATACTATTTATTATTCATAATATGTATTTAATATAAAACCCTCAAGTGTCACTTTTTAAAGTCACAGGTTTGTTTATAGCAGGAACTTTGGCAAATCTGAACAATGTAGTCTGTGGACATGTTCAAACACTAAAAACTTTTGAAACTCTGGTAACAGTTATGACAATCTCAAGATGCTGAAATTAAAGAGCATATGGAAATAAAGATTTCAGACCATCAACCCACATGTATTACTGCCAAATACCATCCACAAACATACAGAGAAAGTCACTAAAAACTCAAATATACACATATAGGTAATGATAATAAAAGAATAAATACAGTTCTCTCAGATCAACTTCCCTGCACCTGAGCTTGTGTGTATGTGAACATGCCACAGTGTACAGGTGGAGGTCAGGAAGAGCTCACAGGCTGCTCTCAGTTCTCCACCTCTGCCATGCAGGGCTTAGGGACTGAATCCTGGATCCTGGGCTTGGTAGCAGGTGACTTTACCTACTGAGCCATCTCATGACTGATGTTACTTATTCTTAACATTGAAACGCAACTTCATAGTATTCTTAATTACTCTAGCATTCTCCCTATTAACGGAAAAAAAATTGTCCTACCCACATGTCACTTTAGGTTTGTCAATAATGCTCCCCAAGTAGGAGCACAGAGACAGAAACATAGTTGTCACATCAAAGATCAATTTCAGTTTCTTAGCATTTAAATGCCACTTCACAGTTCTTGGTATTTATCTATAATATCCCCTGTATTTATGCAAAATACTTTCTTTTGAAAAAATTGAAGGTCATCTAAAGTAGTGCATATAAAAGCAGCTCTGATTTCATTTGTATGGTAAAAAACTGAAACACCCTTCCCCCTTATTCACTTTACAGTTAAAGTTGCAAACTATATAAAAGGTTTTTTTTTTTTTAATTCCCAGTTTGTGCTCATTATCTAAATCCTTTTGGAAAATAATATTTGTGGATAAAATCTAAAATGACATTTTAATGTTAGCGTCTGATCCACAGAGCACCATGTGTATATGTGCATGTGCGCGTGTGCGTGCATGCGCGCGCGCGGTGTGTGTGTGTGTGTGTGTGTATGAGAGAGAGAGAGAGAGAGAGAGAGAGAGAGAGACAGAGACAGAGACAGAGAGACAGATAGAGAGAGAGACAGAGAGAGACAGAGAATGCGAGCTGGTGAGCAGAGAGCAGGCCGTAGGCATCTGCCCTCCTCCGCATTTCTCCAGTCAATCGCAGGATCAATGCAAGAGCTTCGGTAATTATTCGTTTAAGGAATAAGCCTGTCATCTCATGAGTATAAACAGGAAATGAAAGTTTTTATTTTTTCAGTGAGTAAAAACAAAACAAGCTACCTCCTCGAGTGTTCTGCACTAGAGTGACTAGCAGTGAATACAATGAGGGCCCAGTTACAAGCATTTAATTTTACCAAGATACTTAATTTATAGTTAATATAAAACAAAAGTTGCTATTAAACCAGGAAACCTATAAAAAGCTTGAGAAAACAATAGGAAATGAGACCTACTTTCCGCCAGTGCTGTGAGGCCAAGCTGCTCTCTATACTGCTGTGACCCAAGTGGCTGATGATCGTGAGCGCTCAACAGTACGCATGGGATGAAGGAATCTTAAAGCTAGTCTCAAGAAATACATCCAAGTTTGTCTTAAGTATATGTGCGCATGTATTTACCTATAATTCTATTTGCCATTATGAATGGAGACTTATTGACTTAAATTATATAAAAACAAACATTGGCAACTTTTATAATTTTGGAAATTATTATTTTAATGGGTACATGAAAAGCCCATCCTGCCGTTTGTTATAACTTATCAAATTTGTTCTCTAGCACTGAGCATTTATATTGTTTTTCAATTATTTTTGCTACTATGTCTAATACTTTAATAATCATGTCAAACACAGCTACATTTCCTGACTTTTTTTGCCAGTTGAAAGCAAAGAACAAATCAAGCAACTATGTTTGTGGCTATCTGCTTCCTGTTATCATACTATTTTCTAAATTGCACCCTTTGCAATGTTATCTATGATTTGTAATAATTTATGACACTCTCCCTAAACATTCTAAAGTCTTTTACATTTCTTGTCAGCAAGAAAAGACATGTCTACTGCACCTGCTTCCTGCTATTTCCCCCAAACTGCCTGTCACCAGGTCATTTCTATGCTCATAAGAAGCCCTCTGTATTGGCTGGTTTTGTGTGTCAACTTGACACAGGCTGGAATTATCACAGAGAAAGGAGCTTTAGTTGGGGAAGTGCCTCCATGAGATCCAGCTATAAAGCATTTTCTCTCAATTAGTGATCAAGCGGGGAGGGCCCCTTGTGGGTGGTACCATCTCTGGGATGGTAGTCTTGAGTTCTATAAGAGAGCAGGCTGAACAAGCCAGGGGAAGCAAGCCAGTAAGGAACATCCCTCCATGGTCTCTGCATCAGCTCCTGATTCCTGTTCTGCTTGAGTTCCAGTCCTGACTTCCTTTGGTGATCAACAGCAATGTGGAAAAGTGAGCTGAATAAACCCTTTCCTCCCCAACTTGCTTCTGGTCATGATGTTTGTGCAGAAATAGAAACCCTAAGATAACCCCTAAGGGCTGGAGAGATGACTCTGTGGATAAGTAAGTCTCTTCTGACCATGCATCTCAGAATCCACAGTGTGTGTGTGTGTGTGTGTGTGTGTGTGTGTGTGTGTGTGTGTGGTGAGTTGCCTATAAGCCCAGAGTACAGGGCAGGGAAGCATAGTGGGGAACCCTCTTAGTACCCTAGACTAGCTGGAATCGCAAGCTCCAGGTTCAGTGAAAGAGTCTGCCTCATCTAAGGTACACTGTGGCTGAGGAAGATACGTGACAGCAACTGCAGGCCTCCATGCGGATGCATGCCCATAGATACATGCATGTGTGCCCATATACATATGAATGTACACAAAAGTAAGAATTTTTTGTTTGTTTATTTGTTTTTGGAGACAGGATTTCTCTGTGTAGCCCTGGCTGTCCTGGAACTCACTCTGTAGACCAGGCTGGCCTTGAACTCAGAAATCTGCCTGCCTCTGCCTCCCAAGTGCTGGAATTAAAGGCGTGCGCCACCACTGCCGGCCTTTTTTTTTTTTTGGTTCTTATATACAATTTCTATATAGTGGGCAGAAGGGGAAAATATACCTATAGGGTGATTTTAAATATTATCATATTTTAAAAAGATTACCTGAATTTTTAGAAAACTTTTTTCTGGCATATATGTGGTATGTATATGCACATTCATATGTATGTGGGCACACATACATGTATCCATGTTAGGTTAGACTGGACAGCAAGCCCCCAGTAATCTGCTCATCTCCACTTCCCCAGCACAGGGATTAAGAACATGCCACCATGACCAACGACTGTATGTGAGTTCTGAGGATTAAACCCAGGTTCTCGTGCTTGTAAGACAAGCACTTCACTGAGCCATCTCCCTAGCCCTAATTTAAACTTTAATAACTAGGCAACCCAGTGTCTAAAAGAATCAAACAAGTTCTAAACAAGCTTCCACAGCTGTCATTTAATGAATCAAAAAGGTCTACTGAGAAGTCTTCCTACCTGTTGAGCATTGCTTGTTTGGAATATAGTGAGACATTACTCTTGAACATAATCTTATAAAATTTATAAATAGAAACTCGGGTTCCAAGTAAGATTTTGCACCATTTTCTGTTCCTGAGATGTATTTAAAGGTAATTTTGTTTTGTTTTGTTTTTCTCTTAAATCACTGAGTTCTTCTAATGAACTACCTTCCCTGGTGAGGTTGTTATATGGAACTCAAGCTTTCAAATGTTGCCAAGGGTCCTTCAACTCTATTTCCTACATTTGAATGAACATTTTCTAGTGTTTCTGTAATTTCAGAATATATCCTATAGCAGTATTTCCCAATCACCACTGCACACCGGCATTGCCTGTGGAGTTCTTAATAGCAGCAGAGTCACAGCCTCCCCTGGAGATTCTGATTTTGGAAGCGTAGCACAGACCCACACATCCATTGCTATTAAATAACACAGGTAATTAGGAAAGTGAGGCCCTTTTGAATTTCTATTTCTAGGCCGATGTGAATGTGATCTGCTGATATAAATATAAAGAGCCAAGGCTTGGGTTGCCCTGCCTTCCTCTGCCCTTGATCTCAGGACTGGAACAGGGGTTGGCATGCTCAGTTAAAAAAACAAAAAACAAAAAACAAAAACCACCAGATGTGATGGCTTGCACAGGTGACCCTAGTGCTTGGCAACAGAGGCGGGAGGAGTGAGGGTCTAAGTCCAGTCTGTGCTATATAGTGAGTTCCTGTTTCAAAAAACAAAAACAAAGAAAACCTTTTAAAAACAGCTTTGTGACAATTTAGTAATTAGAGATTTGCTCATCTGTAAACTGGAGTAGGATTCAAGCAGTATCATCCCACGGAAAGCCTCTATGAGCCGTCAAGGAAGTGAGACCTCTGGCTTCTGTTATAGAAACACATGGTTTCTTGGCAGGCTGACTTTAGGCTCTCTGGTCCCTGTGTGACCCAGCACAGGCTCTTGGGTGCATACACACGCCCTGCCCCTCAGAGCATGCAGTGACGTCTCCACACTGAGAGCCATGGATCTTTGAGTCCATTATGCAGCTTTATAAAGCGACAAGCTCCCCTCTCATCCTGTGCCTGTGAGCAAAGCTATGTTCCTCACGGCATGCTTGGATGGCAGCTTTGACACCTGTCCTTCCTTTGCCCACAACATCAAGCCTATCATCGAGTTCAGTCACTTCTTTACACTGTCTCTTCAGTGCTCTCATCTTTAAAGATAAGTCTTATTTAGCACTCATCCCATCCTCTGTTCAGGGTCCCTCCATTTCGCTTCCGCGCGGCTCACTTGGTGGATATCTGCCGGCATGGACCACCCTCTAAGCATTCATTCCCTTGGCTACCTTCAGTTTGGCAATCAACTCTTGTTTCTGTCTTTCACCTGTGACCTTACTCTGTAGCTAGGACTAGTATCAAGTTCATGATTCTCCTGCCTCGGCCTCTCGAGTGCTGCGGTCGGTCATGGATGTATGCCTCCACACCCAGGGCTGGTTCCCATCCATTTTATTTCCCCAGTTCGAATGGACGGCTTCCGGAATCGGGTACAGTATCACACTTTCATTAGCTCTCCCTGTACACTGAATTGTGCCTGACACACAGAAAAACAACTGAGCAAAGTGTTTTCCTGAATACCCAGCATGTGTTCTTCCTGGACTATTAAGAAAATGGGGGTGGGAGGGGGGGCGGCTGAGCATAGTGGGGCACACCTTTCATCCCAGTACTCTGGAGGCAGAGCCAAGGAGATCTCTGAGTTTGAAGCCAGCCTGGTCTACAGAGCAAGGACAGCTAGGGCTATTCAGAAAAATCCTGTCTTGAGAAGCAAAAAAAAAAAAAAAAAAAAAAAAAAAAAAAAAAAAAGAAAGAAAAAAAAAGAAAAAGAAAAAAAGCATAGGATTGACTTCATTAGACTTAAACAATGTTGTAAGATCTCTTCTCATTTACATAGCAGCTTATATAAACTGAAACAAATTTGGAAAGCCATATGCATATAAACTTAAAATTCATTACTGAGAAGTTACCATGAAAACTGACTATTGGTAAAGCTAGGTGGTGAGCATCGTGGGCTCTTTATATTATTCTTTCTACTTCTGCGTGTTTAAAACCTTCATGGGCAAGAGGAGCAGAAGGCAGAAATGCATGCTCGTAAGCTGTGGTCTGAAGAAGGATGGAGCAGCAACACTATTAGCATAAAGAATGCATTTTAACAGGCGTTTGGTGTTCTAAGTTATCTTATCCTCTAACAAGAGCTGCATAATCTATAAACCAGGCATAGTATCTCTTATCATTTCTATATTTATACAAATGTCTTCACTGAAACTGAAACTTTCAGTTCCTTCCATTTTTAATAATTCCATTTGTTTTTAAAGAAAGAATTAGAACATTGCAAAATCTGAAGCCCCAAAGTCTAGAGAATAACAATGAGAGAAAATAACGTGAAGTCATCACTTACCATCTTAACATCATTTTCATGGTGGAAAATATATTCAAATAAAGCCTGGGAAGGGAAAATGTCAACGTGCACTCAGTTTTATCTGAACAGTTATGGTTATATGAAAACCCAAAATTTAGTTGACCCAAAAACCCAGTATATTCTAAAGTGGTAAAAACTGGTAAGTAATAAATGTGACAGTCATTTGTCATAATAACCCATTGTAAAATTCTCCAATTCATAATGGACTCTTGTATTTACAGATAATAAACTGGGACGTTCAAAGAGATGAACATTTTTCTTCATGTTATATCTATATATCATTTTATTAGAACAAGACAGAATAAATTACTTTATTTCATATATATATATATATATATATATATATATCATACCAATGTTTCACCAAATTTGCATGCTCTATATTATAAAGATTACTACTTAATTTTGACACATGAGAAATTGGGTATTCCTTTTGAAATGAGATGGAATATAAATGTTAAGTAGAATTTTCTGCTTAATTTTTGTTGGTTTGTTTGTCTTTGGCTTTCTTCGAGACAGGGTTTCTCTGTATAGCCCCAGCTGTCCTAGAACTCACTCTGTAGATCAGGCCAGCCTTGAACCCAGAAATCTGCCTGCCTCTGCCTCCCCAGTGCCGGCACGAGCCACCATCACCCAGATTACAGATTAATTTTTAAAGCCACCCCCTCAGGTTTCTGTTTGTTTGTTTTTATTCTTTTTACATCCTGATCACAGCCCCCATCTCCTCCTTCCTGTGTGACTTATTCCAAGCTATTTCCCCAAGATATTGGGGGTTTTGTTTTATTTCATTTTTCTTTTATGGGCTTGCGTATAAACACATGGAAGCCAGCCAGAGGACAACATCCGCTGCTGTTTCTAATCAAGCATACCCACCTTCGTTTCTTTTTCAAAGATCTATTTGTATGTGTGTTTGTGCATGGCATGGGTGGGATGGGGGTGGGATGGGCAGGGAATCCCTGTTTGCACATGGAGGCCAGAGAAAAGCATTGGGAGTGCTACACTATCACTCTGTCTGTTCCTCAGAGCAGAGCCTCCTCTCCTTGAACTTGGAGCTCATGCTTTTCTTGACTAAGTTAGAAGCCAACAAGCCCTAGCCTTCCTCCTGTCCCCATGCACCTCAGAACAGCAGTTACATGTGTGAGTAGGACACCTAGCTTATCATGCAGGTGCTGGATCCAAACTTCAGTCGTCATGGCTTGCAGCAAGTAATCTTAGCCACTGTGCCACCTCTCTAGCGCACCTTGTTTTTTTTAGGACAGAGTCTCTCACTGGCCTGGGGCTCACTAACTGATTGGGTTTGGCTGACTGGCCAGCCTAGTTTTACTTCTGTTGATGTGATAATACACCCTGACAAAAAGCAAGTTAGGAAAGAAAGGCATTTATTTGACTCACATCTTCAGGTTAAGTGCATTATTGCAGGAAAGTGGGAACACGAACTAAAAACATTGGAATCATAATCAAGAGTGGAGAAAAAAATAAAACACGTCGAACTTGCTTACTCTTGGTGAGCTATTTCCTCTCTTAAGACTGTTGTGGACCCTATGCCTAAGGAATGATGCTGCCCATAATGGGCTAGTTGGGTCTTTCTATATGAATTAAAAAGCCAAACAATTCCATAAAGATATGGCCCCAAGTCAACCTGAGTTAAATAATTCCTCATTAAGACACTCTTCTACGACACTCTAAATTGTATCTAGCTGATAACTAAAACTAACCATCACACCACCACACCCAGTTTTTGAAAAACATTATTTACTTACTTAAGTGTGCATGAATGCATGCATGAATACATACATACACATGACATGCATATCACAGCACACATGAAAAGGTCAGAGGATAACCTAGAGAAGTCAGTTCTCTCCTAGCATGTGTGTCTGAGTCATCGGTGTTGCTGGCATGCAGCTGTTCCCACTGAGCCATCTGGCCTTATCCCTGGGAGCAAACTCAGACTGTCCTCCTTGTGAGGCAAGCGCTTTCTAACTGAGCAGTGTCTCCTAAGGCCTCCCACGCCCTAGTTCTTCACACTGGAAAAGACCTGAACGTCTTCTGTTACATCTTTTTAAATTTCTCTAGTGTCCTTTTCTTCTTTCCTCTCTCCTCTGTTCTTCCTCTTTATCCACCTGCTCTCTCTGTCCCTAGTTTTCTCTTCAATTTAAAGACATGTGCTGAGTGATGAGATTATTAAGACAGTTGCTAGGTTGGCTGCTGTCTGGTTGAGTAATACTGAGAGCCTACTTAATTACTAACTAAGCAGACATATATTTTCCATCTTTTTGACAGTCCTTAAATCATATAAGAGTTGAAAATTATTTTTCTAGAAATAGTCCAAGCTGAAAAACAAACATATATACATACAGACAATGTCGAAATTCATTCTACAAAGATGATACTGACTCTCTGATTTCTCTGTTGTACAATTATTGTTGTTATCCAGGGGAAAAGATTTTCTTATTAATAATTATGTATGTACTTACTTCTGATCAATTGTACTTAATTCAAGACAAAGAGAATTTTTACATGTCACACTAACTAAAATATCTATTTACATGCCACACTAACTAAAATCTCTTTTTATATGTCACACTAACTAAAATCTCTCTTTATATGTCACACTAACTAAAATCCCTCTTTACATGTTACACTAACTAAAATTAACACATTGTTTTGACATCTACCATTACTTTTATCATTACTTCATAACTTAGAATCTTTTGAAGCACATACCTTTGCCAACTTAGGTTTCTGGGAATATTTCGTTAAATTGAGTCTAGATAAATTTATAAATGGTCCATCGGGACTCGTAAGCATGGAAGCCTGTGAGAGAAAAGAAAGAACAAGAAATTGAGAACCTTCTCTTGAAACATAGAGTTTCATATGCATAAAGATTATAATGGATTACAGAAATTATAAAGCAACAAGAATTACTTCAAAATTTCCATCTAATTGCCCACCAAAATACTAGTGAAGCATATCATTACTTGGGTAATGCGAGGTTCTGGGAAAATTGATAGGACTTACAGTCCCCAGTCTGACGAATCTCCCAGATGAGCTAGTGATAGGTCGTGCTGTGTAGGCAGTTCTCGGTGTTCTGATGGCCTGTTCCATTGTACCCGGCCTTCCACTCTGTGTGCTGGGCCTAAGGAAGCCCGTTATGGGTCTTCCAGCTTGAGTGATTGGCCTGTGGAGATCAACAGTTGTTATAACACAAACAAGATCACTTAAGGATATGGGCTGATCTGGATTTGAAAGCAGGAATGACACTAAACTACAAACCTGACAGCTTGAGTCGGTCCTCCTGTCTGGTTAGTGCCAGGGAGCTTCAAAGATGTGCCAGGGCCTACAAGATGAGACGATAACCAACTTATGTATTACTTATATATAGTTGTATTACTGTATGTATTATCTTTAGAAATGCTTAGTGATCTAATTTTCAGACTTGTACTGGCCTGGGAAAGAATACATCACTAATAGGAAATGCATTGAGGAAATGTGTCTGAGACTCGTCTTTAGTGAGGTTTTACTGCTCTACTGGTGGTGGGAACCTGGGAGAGTGGGTAGACTAAAGTCTCATGCACTAGCCAACTTTATTCAGAGCATCAGACAGTTTATACTCTGAGGATAAGAAGAATCACATGAGTAAGATGTGATTTCAATCACCAGAACAAGCCACAAGTGTTTTTCCTTAGAGGCGTATAAATGACAACGGCTGACATAGACTCACTCCTATCTGCTATCCCTGGGAGGAGCATGAAAACACATTCAAACAACAATTCTGTGTTTGAAGAAATTGAGGTCACAAGGCTCTTGTCTTGTTTCCTTGGTGTTTTCTCACAAGCATTTGGAATTCTAACACGGCTCCATTCTCCACAGACTGTGATCCAACCAGTGAGCACATATCATGTGAGCCCACTCTGCCCAGGACCCTGACTTCTAGGAAGTCCTCCCAGGTCCCCAATGCCCAGGCATCCTCTTGCCTTTCTCACAGTCTTCCCTGTATGCTTCTGATCTTCTACACTTACCATATTTGACTCCTTGATATCGCAAGGAGTCTATACGGCATGTTTAGTATAGTACAAGTCATTTATCAGAGGCTCAAGGAATTAAGTTAACAGGTCATCCTGCTAGCAGAGCGTGCATTAATATTCAAAACTAGCATGCCTTAAAGCTTAAATCAATGGTTCTAGACCCAAAAGTTAATTAGTTTTCGTACAGATGTCTCCAAGTAAAAGGTTATGTCTAGATTTTTATATTTTAGCAAGCCAACAAGGAAAAGAAGATCTCAACAACTAATACATTACCAGCCAACCACCATATATGATGGCCATTCTCCAATACCATTCATATCATGACCCTGACCTGGACTCTAAGGCAATCTCTTATGTGCTTATAAAGAATACAAAAAGACACGTGCACACAGACTCCTCTTCCACGGTGTATTCCTTCTTTAACTGACTTACGTGGAACCTGGGCAATAGCATTTTCATCCAGAATCATCTCAGCAATTCCTTCCTGATCCACATCAATTTCATCTATGTACACCATCTCTGTCAGCGCTCGTGCTTTCAAGATCCAAGCTGCCTAAAAAGCACGGAAAAGGCAGGCACTCGGTCAAAAATCATTAGGATCTTACACGGCTTACTGAAGCTAGGCATGCTTGCTAGGATGCCCTGCACTCTGCCCCAGGACCCTGACTTCCAGGAAGTCCCCCCAGGTCTCCAACCCCACCCCACCCCACCCAGCATCCTCTCACCTTCCTCACAGTCTTCCCTGTGTACTTCTGATCTTCTACACTTACCATATTCGACAAATACTGTGATCATCTTGGCACGTGTTAGCCCCTGTTCCCCAGAATACAAGCACTTCAACCTTGCTCCTGAAATTTCTAGACCTTTAGTTTTTTTTATACATAATTAGGTGCTCAGGAAATGTTGGTTGACTTAAGCTAAGATCCATTAGCTAAGATTTCTCTGGAATTCTAGTCCCTACTCAAGCCCTGTAATTTTGTGATGCAGTCAGGAGAGAACCTGCTGAAGAGAACGGAGACAGGAAAGGTAATTAACGGATCTAATCCAAAAGCGTGGCCAGCTTTGCTGGAGCCCGAGAAGGGCATTGTGGAGGTATACATTTTTAAGTTTCTTGTCAAACACATGAGATTGCTTTCCTGAAAAACTTGACCTCTCTGCTCCTCCCCCCCCCCCCAATAGAAGCCAAGAGTGATGAGGCTCAGGGTCCCTTGCACAGTCTGAGAAGCATGCAGGCCTGAAAGTGGCAGCACAGACCTAACTCTACAGCCTACAAGGACTAGAGGCAGGGAAGGGTGGGGAGGGTGGGGGGGGGCAGAGGCTCCATACACCAGGCATCTGGGTATAGCGAAGGCTGAATGAAGCCAAGGAAGTCAAAGCAGAAAAAGATGAGAGCGAGCGAAAGGAAGCCTGCAAAGTCCTGATGCCTACGGAGCTTTATCCAGTTGGGCTTTTTATTGAAGACCTCAGGCTGGCTATGAGTTGGAAACAAGATCACAGTGTGGATGCTAACATCCTTGAACACACCATCAGCTAAGGGATTAAATCAAGAGCACAGGGGTGTGTGACAGAGAAAACAGGTTTTATAGGACACTGTTGAAAGAAGGGAAAAGAAATGAGGATGGAGGGAGGGAAGGAAGGAGGGAGGGAGGGAGGGAAAGAGAAAGAAAGGCCAAGACAGTGGTGTGTGTCTACAGTCCCAGCACTTGTGAGTTCCCCCTGGCTACACAGCAAGTTCAAGCCTATAATACGAAATGCTGTCTCTAAACAATGGTTATAATAGCAATAAAATCTGTGGCTAGGGAAAATTGGCTCACAACTTTTCCCTGTTTGGAAGCTCTCAGTAGTTGTTGAAACGTTGGAGAATTTGTCTAGACCAAGAGACCAGTCAGTCCGAGGGCACGTGTGCCCAGTGAGATTTGGGGATTTTAATTCTGATACCAAGAAGCCAATGAAGCTTATGGACCAGGATTCGGAATAACTTAAATCTTTCTCAGTCAATCTGCTTCCCTCCCTTACCTCACACCCTCCAGCATATGTAGCCCAGGATGGCCTTGAACTCTAGACACCCCCCGCCCCCTGATTTAGCCTTCTGAGTGCTGGGATTATAGGCATGTACACCATATTCATACTAAAATCAAACCTTTTAAAAGCCAAGTTTTTATAATAGACATCATTTACAGACTTAGCCATTAAACAACCATGAACGTATTTTAACTAGTTTTTAGTTGTTACTATTTTATAGTCCAATCTGTTATGCTAGATACCTAGTCCCCTACTAACCTCTTAAGTGTTAAGAGGAGGTAAATTTTCTATGCTGAACTAATCACACCTAGGGAAGAGAATCCATCATTCTCCCCTGCCCCAATAAATAGATAAGTACATCAGAAGTCGGGTAGGAGCATCTACTTTTTTATTCTCTATGAATTCAGTCTTTATAAAAGATCTGACCATGTTGATTTTATGCCTCAGATTATTTTTCAGGTCGGATCATGAAAGCTTTTGGAAGTTTGCGCCAGAAAAACCATTGAGTTCTCAGAGGTTAACGGGCTGTTCTGAGGAAGGCTGGATGATAATGCTGAATGAAAAGCAGATGATGAAGGCCTGGCTCCTGAAATTTAAAGTGAAGTGTAAGTCAGTTCAAATCCTCTCATCAGGACTGTTTGTGGGATACATTTGGATTCAGAATCTGAGGAAAACCCCCTTTAGTGAGACAATATATGCTGGTTGTCTGAGGCTGAAAAATCAGCTGTGGTTAATATGAGGACAGCATCATGGAGATAAAATCTTCTGCAAAACATTTCTTTAGGGTCAGACCCAGAAGCTGTGGTCCATGGAAGGCAAAGGCTGCATCTCAAGTTAAACTTGGTAACGTGGAGGCTTCCTCATTGTCCTGGTTTTAAAGGCATGAAGGAAGGGGTCATGGAGAGGATATGAGGCCGGTTGGCACTGTATGGCAGGACTCGGGTCTCCCTAAGGTCAGGAGAGGCTTTGTGAAGATGCAGCCTCAGTCTGCGGTGGAGACCCCAGCGTATTGGAGACTTCGGGACCAGAACCAGCTTGGGCCTATGAGAAGAGCTATGTGTGCTAATTAATGGTGGCAAAGCTACCGAGGTGGGGTCGCCAAAGACCTCTGCAGACCCAAGATTCTGAGCTGAGTTCTGGGTGATGCGTGCTGAGTGATTCACACCATTGGAGCTTGCTTTACTTTAATCTGGTTGTTGCTGTGTCCTGGTTCCTTCCTCCCTCTCAGAATAAGGAAGAGTGTTATAGTCAGTAGACTGTAGACTTTGAAAGTGTTGAGAGTTTTGAAATACTGTGGTCTTTTAAAAGTTAAACTACATTTTATATTGTGATATTAACATGAGATCTTGGGATAAACCAGAAAGAAAGGTTATGGTTGGACATCGATATGTTTGTGATTCAAGCTGATAAAGGGTCAACTGACGATAACTGTCCTATGGGCACGGGCATGTCTGTGGAGGCATTTTCTTGATTAATAATTAATATGGCCACCCTAGCACCCTATAGGCAGTGCCTTCCCTAGGCAGGTGGCCCTGGGTTATATACAAAAACAATTGAGCAAACCATGGAGAGCAAGCCAGTGAGTGGCATCCCTCCATGGCTTCTGCTTCAGATCCTCCTGCAGGTTCCTGTCCTGAGTTCCTGCTATGGCTTCCATCAACGATGAACTGTGACCCGGAAGTATAAGATGAAATAAGCCCTTTCCTCCCCAAGTTGCTTTTGGTTATGGTGCTTATCACAGCATCAGATACCAAACTAGAATGCATCTTCAAACCATTACTGGATTTAAAAATTCAGAAAAATTAATCTTCCTGATTTTTTTTTTTATGTCCTAACCAAAAACGACCTTGAAAATCACATATCACTGCTTGATTATACAGCAGAGTATGTTCCAAACACCACTCCTAGCAATGTGAACAGTTCTTGAGATTTTAATGAAAACAGCAGATGGGGCTTTGGCTTAAAAATAATTTTTTTTTTGGAAATAAGCCGAGTATGTTTTATAGTCCTAAAACCCTCTGTATATTAAAAAAAAAAAAAAAGGAAGCATGATCAAGCACACACAGTAATCTCTAATTTTCCCTTAAATATGAATAAAACTACAAATTTGTTTTATATGCTATGTCCAGCTTTTAAAAAGTTGCTTGTATAAGTGACTAACTTGTATGACAAGTGCCATAAACAGTTTCTCCCCATCTAAACGAGTGGTTACCATGCTGGCTTACTTATTTCCCTGCATATCTGTTCTGCGATTCTTGGATGACTTCATACAGTGCTTGCTGACCACATCACTTTCTCTCAGACCCGCCCCTCCTGACCTTGTTCTCTTTTCATTCCCTCCAGTGGAGCGCAGCCAGCTACCAGGGTCCATCTATTCTACTCCTCTACTGAGATAAGTCTCAAAACCACCGTCATTCAGGCACAGACCTGGCAGCGGACATCAAGAAAGTAATGATGTATGTGGTCTACCTTTTGTAAGGTGAATCCAATTTCACTTATGAAATAAAAACTCAACTATCTGAGAAAAGAAATGTGTTTTTACTATTCTGTTCTTAATGTAATAAGTAATGCAAGGCCAACAGGTCAAGGCATGTGAGAAATAATTTTTGATTAATATAGTAAGTCAACCGAGAGAATAATCTTTCTGATACAGTTTTAGTTATCATAAAAACTGGTAGTGTTTTATAAGCAGACTTGACAGTCTGCTTATAAAATGAAATTTAAGGCTTAATATATTATGTTGTTATTGTGAGGCCTTTTTAGAGTTTGGCTATGAGATATCTCCAAATGTTTGTGTATAGAAATCTTATCCCCAGCTAGTGGCACTATTGAGAGATGACCCCATCACAAGGGTACTAATCTCATCAATAGATTACTCCACAATAGCTTCATGGCTGGACTATTATGAGGTGGGGGACGGATCTAGCTCAGAGGTGCCTTGAGTGAAGACCAAATCACACATTTACACACTGCTGCTAGCACTGCGTCTCACTTAGCAGGGCGAATGTGCGAAGCAATATTTAAGTTCTGACGTGCTACTATCTGTACCTCATCTGTCCCTGGACTCAGTAGGAACTTTCTGGACTAAAAACTGCTCTGGCTAGTTATTATCCTCTACAGCTAGGTCCTAACCAAACCTCCTCCGTTCCAGGGCTTCCGTCTGACTCAGTCTCTTGTTTCTTACCTAGTTGGCTGCTCTCTGTGTCATCTCTAACAATTAGTCATGGCAATCTGGCCACTGTCCGTCCCTCCCTCCCTCCCTCCCTCCCTCCCTCCCTCCCTCCCTCCCTCCTTCCCTTCCTTCCTTCACTGGGACAGCTTTGTCCTCTCTGTTTGTTCCTCCCAGTTAGAAAGCAAGCAAACAGGACCAATGTAGTCAAAAATTGCTGCTGTGCAGCACAGTTCTGCAGATATGTGTGGCTCTGCTGACAGCCCGGCTCCCTGATTCTTCTTCTCGTCATCCTTGCCAATCTTGGCAATTGTTACTGAAGCCTCAAGCCTTAGTAAGCAGCTCACATTAGTTCTACAAGGCTAGTCATGTAAATAAAATCTTTAGGAATATGAAAGTTTATTTATACAATAAAGAACAGAATAGCTGGTAGATGCAGCTAAGTTTCTAATACTATGAGCGGACATACAGCACTAATTTGAAGATTTTCTAATCTTCAGTAGCAAATAAGCAACAGCAACTAAGCTACTCTCAAGCTACAGTTTGCAGCTAACTTTTTACCTGAGACACTGGCAAATCGGGAGCTGGTTCCTGGAAAGCGTTAAGAAGTTGTAGACATTTTTAAGACGTGCAATTTCTGAAGTCAAAAGTCTTAGCATGTATTATTCAATAAAAATCCAAATATCAAATGTATGTGTGCACATGTGTAGTGAATGCATGGGTGTGCACAAGGCAGGTTCATGTGCCTGTGCACAGGGCAGGAGGACAAAGGTCGACTTTGAGTATCTTCCTTAATTGCTCTTCATGTACTTTCCAAGACAAGGTCTCCCACTCAACCTAGAGCTTGCAAGTCAGCTAGAGTGGCTGGTCACCAAGCCCTGACATCCACCTGCACCCGACCCTAGTGCTGGGGTTACCTAAACTACCTGCATGAGGATCCAAATGCAGGTCTTCATGTTTGCATGCAAACTACTCTACCCACATCCCCAGACCTGCAGAGAGTAACTAGAATCTTCTTCCAGAAGTGCCCTCAAAGGTTCATAATATGTAATATACACAAAAAAATGCTATTTTCTGTTGTCAGAAAATTCTAATTAATCTTATTCAGAGTACAAAGAAAGGATCTCTCAATTACTTAAAGAAGTCAATACAAAGCCCATGAGATGGCTCAGTGTGTAAAGGCATTTGCCAACAAGCCATTTGGGATGGGGTCCAAGACTAAATATAAGAGTAAACGGAGAAAGCCAGCTGTCCTTTCTCTGATTCTTTAGTGCCACAGACCAAATAACTCCTGCCAGCATATCTTCTCGGCCACAGTGGACTACCTTCCTCTGAACCGTGAGCCAAAATAAACCTTTGCTCCATTCAGTTGCTTCTGTTGAGTTCTTGGTACCAGCAATGAAAGAAGTGACCAACACAGTTGTACAAATGTTTCAGTGACCCAAGAGCACTTTCTTAACAGTTTATTGGGAATTTAAATTTTCCTAAATGCTAGAAATAACAAGGCAGGCTGAAGAGTAACGTTCAGAGGAGAAGCTACATGCTCATCTCAGTGGTACGTGTAGGCTAACTGTGCACCAGCACCTGGATTCATGTCTAGAACCTCGAGAAGTAAAAAACTAAATCAAGTTCAGAACAGCTTTAGGGCAGGATCAATATAGCATTGAGTGGGAACGGCCAGCCACGGGCAGTGGCAGACAGTGTTTGACGAGGAGGAACAAGCAGCTAAAGGAAACAGAAGCCGGAACACAAAGCAGAGGCTGGAGGGTTGTTATTCTCCCAACAGCAGGTAGATTCCCCCAGTGGCCCGAACAGAAGCCACCAATTCAAGCCTCACGGGGTTCTACGCACCGATGAAGTACTTTGTGATCTCTCTGTCTTATCCTCCAACCCCTGGGAATGTAGGTGTGACTGTGCAGGTGACCGAGCAGAGAGCAAAACAGTAAGAAGGTCAGAGAAGAGAATGAGAGGCCTGGAGAAGAAGGGTGACAGAGAGCAGGAGCTGGTTACGTGGGTGGGAAATGTGGATTGGAAACAGAAGTGAGGCTTAAATGGTGTGGCACGGAGAACACGTCCATTCCACAGCCTGTTCCTGGCAATCCTGGCACCCGACAAGATGCCACAAACACTCTACAGGGCAATCTGAAAAATTAAATAAATCACAACATAGTGTGTTAGATGCTGTACTTGTGGACGTAGGTGGAGGGGAGAGGGTCAAGCAGGAGACATGGGTATAAGAAGGGGTCTGAGAAGGAGGAGGTTATTCTGGAACTTGTGAATGACACTGATTCATGAGCTGTTTTCAACATCATCCCACCACCCATTTCCCTGGACACAGCCCTCACAGATGCTTCCTAGATGATCCACAATCCTTTCAGGAAAATACGCAATAACGGAATCTCACATGCAAATATCTTTAGGACAAAGGCAGTCAGAATCAAAATGAAGTCGTTTGTGTCCAGGTGCAATGGAAATCAGGCAGGGTGGGGGAATCTTATGAGTGTATTCCTCATAAGAAGAACAGAGCAAAAGACTGCCGGAAGTACACCCTCAGCCAACGGCCACTGAAATCTCACACAGAAAGCTTCTGCCTCGATGTCTATCCCCGAAATTCTCCATTCAACCTTGGACTGATACCACATTTGTTACAGATCCTTGAATACCCTTGTTATTAATCCTGTGGCCAAGGATTACTGTTTCAAAATAACTTACATAATATTTCTCATTTTGCCTTTTACCTCATCCCACGGTTTCAATGTCACATGTGCTCCCCACTGCAATTTCCCTCACTTATTCCCAAATAAACACTTTATTTCTCTGAAGACTTCTTTCTGTGTATTCGATTTGATATTAGCTATATAGAAACAAGAGCTAATATTTTAGTTTATTAACCACATATCAGTGGTTATATAGGTATAACCATTTATAGGCATATGGGCATATAGGTATATGATCATTTGCACTAAATAAATACCATATTCACTAATTCTGTGGAGGCAGCATCTGAACCTGGACACCCTACGTGTGTACCCTACGAGACACCATAGCAAGGGAGGAAGTCAGAGGATGCAGAGAAACAGGCGTGGTTCAACTGGAGGCCTGTCAAAAGCATAGCCAGGAAGGAAAAGGATTTTTAATTTTAATTAAATATTTTAATTTAAAGTTAGGGCAAGTTAGGGGAATACTTTTAAAAGCAAAAAAAAAAAAACACCAACAACAACAACAAAATAAAACAAAACAAAACAAAACAAAAAACACTACAAGCTTTGACATGGCGTCTCTACTGAATTATTTCTCTGGGCAGCCACACAGATGGGTAGAAAATACCAGACCTTGCTCTAGAGTCAGAAGCCCTGCACTTAACTCCTAAAGAAATGATTTGTTTATAGAATCCTGAGCAAACAGGTCATGCAGCTTTTCCTACCAGCTCAGAGTAAAGTGATAACACTCCTTTCGGGGGGCAGTTTTGGGGCTAATCATAAGACCTTGCCCTCTCTGGAGTTCTGTGAGCTATAAGGTCACCAAAGGATAAGCTTAGCACACAAGCGCCAACTGACCTCCAGGTCCCTTTTAGGATTCAGTACTGGCTCCAGGCTCTAAAGGATCAAACACACACTCTCTTCTGTGCCTCCCTTCAAAGCACATAAGAGGACTCAGACATGGGGAGCCACTGTCC